>NC_090226.1:27490149-27737649 GCF_024489055.1 Chanodichthys erythropterus
TGTAAGCATGTGCAAATTGGCCTGTACGTACACAGAGTTTTGGCAGTTGTTGTGTCTGAGTGAGAAAAGAATTCATGAAATTTGAGAGATGTAGTCAATGAATGCATTTTGTGCCAAAGCAATGATAAATGATCCTCAGTTTAGCCCACATAGACTTCTGTTGTGCTCACTGTGTGAAGAGTTTTGCAAAAGTGACCTAAGTATTGAAAAATGTGTCCTAGCGTCTGTAAAAAACTGTAACAAAACTCTTGTTAAAAAAAGCAAACTTACATGAAATGTCTGTTTTGTTTTGTTTTTGTTTTGTTTTGGGTTTTTTTTTTTTTTTTTTTTTTACAGTTTTTCCCTGTATATATTATGGGAACTTACTGTTTCTTTTTTTTTTTTTTTTTTAACAGTGTATTCTTGAAATTACTTGTTTGTGTGTGTGTGTGTGTCACAGAAGAAAGAATCATATAAAGGTCTGGACTGAGGGTAAAATGTTTAATTTTTGGTTGTAATATTACATTAATATGTGTAGGTACTGGTTCCTCTGAGAAAAAGTACCAGACCCAAACATCTGCAACTTTATTATTGTGGAATCAATGTAATATTGATGGGAAAAAGCAACAGAACCGTTTACCAAAATTATCTTCAAAATTCATTGTCCTTGCATTGTGAAACACAACATTACTGAAGCATAAACTGACTGGCATTTCTTATCTAAAAATCCACACAGTTCGGATGGTTTTTTTAATCTCGAGACTCTTGAACGCATCAATGGTGAAAGATTTTACAGCGTTTAAGGACGAGTAGGAACAGATTAGGAGATGTTCTCCACCATTTGCTTCTTTTCCATGCTGTTAACTCTCCTGTCCCTGCAGGCTACTATGACCAGCAAAGATAAACTTCTTTACGGGCCAAACGCAATTGGTTTTTATTATCTAAGATATGATTGTAGTTTAAAAGACTCCTTTAAAAAACCACAACCAATCCCTCCCTCGCTATTGTGAAGATGGCTATATTGACTAAGAGATCTCTACTCAGTTAAAACTCAGTTACAGTGATTGTCATATAGAATGGTCATATTAAATTCAGAGGGGAAGATGTTTTAATATTCTTTATTAAAGAACAACTATGTCCCTCACTCAGAATTGATTTATTGAAATTAAATCAAGATCCTTGATGAAATTATTCTATTCTAATACAGAACTGTCATATTTTCTTCATGCCTTTCACGAACAAAAGAAAATAACTAAATACATAAAATAAAAATAAGAACAATAAAAATATACTTTCTCTCTCTCTCTCTCTCTCTCTCTCTCTCTCTCTCTCTCTCTCTCTCTCTCTCTCTCTCTCTCTCTATCTATCTATCTATCTATCTACCATTACACTACACCTGTAATATTTACAGGAACTAAGCTGTGCAACTCGGATATATATTGTTTAAAAAATAAATGTCCATATCATTCCAATCAAAGCCACTGGTATTTTTGTGATATTTGTGATATTTTAACTGCAACAATGTAAAGAGTTTTTATAATATTAATAAATCAAAAGACTCAAACGAAAATGTTTTGTTTTGTTTTGTTGCTCAATACTGACTGCAATTTCATTATCAGACTGCAGTCTGAAGTTATTGTTACTTCTCTGAATGAAAATGGTTTGAATGTGCTATTTTACACATATGAGAAATTCAGAAGGTTTTGTTTCCTTTTTCTTTCACTCTCTTTGTGCTCAATTCATTTCTGATTCAGATGAATCTCTCACCTGGGAAACAGCGCACAGGCATTGATATTGCTCACGTTGAGCTACTAGGGAATTTCTATTTGTGTTAGCACTGTAGTGGGTTTTGCCACTTGATCATTTGGCTTTATATTTAGAATAGCATTATTTGACTGATCATTTGAGTGCATGTGTGAAAATCATCTTGCTGTATTTCTGCACTTACTTGGTGCTCGATATCTGTTTTTTCAAAAATAGCTTTTAAAACAACTTTAAATTATTACGTTAGAATTTCTAAAAGCCAGTTATAATGGATGAACAAAATATCCTGTTCTTTATTAGTGAATAGTACAACAATGGCTTTATGCTTTTTTTTGCATTCCAAATCAAACCGTATAAGTTCATAGCAGGGGAGGTCTTGAAGGTTTTATGTGTGTTTAAGTGTGATCTCTCACACATCTTTCACACCTTTTTATTTTTTCAGTTTCATTATTCAGCTGTTGATACATGCCAGTGTGAACTAGGCCAAAACCAGAGGCAGGAAACCCTCTTAAAATCCATCTTGCAAGTTAACATTTGGCTAATGAAAGGTTACTGGAGTATTTGTCAAACCAAGCGGTACACCAGGAAACTGACAAAAGCCTTACAAAATAATTGAGTCTATACACTCTCAAGAATGTGTTTGTGGTTTTGTAAAGACATTCATTCTGACCTGTTTTCCTGTTATCGCAGTTCTTTTTTTTTTTTTTTTACATACACACAAACAAACACTGACACATATTGTTGCTCCTATTCACACTTTCCACACCTTGGCACCTGCTCATCTTCTACACTATGGTGATGTTTACAAAGCCATTTATCACAGCTGGT
Source organism: Chanodichthys erythropterus (assembly GCF_024489055.1). Lineage (NCBI taxonomy): Eukaryota > Metazoa > Chordata > Actinopteri > Cypriniformes > Xenocyprididae > Chanodichthys > Chanodichthys erythropterus. Next base: position 27,492,721 of record NC_090226.1, read on the forward strand.
GTGGAGGTCAGCCGACAGCCCTTTTGCGAGAACTTCTGATCACTGCGCAGTAATTAGCACCTTGTTGTTCTCAGAGGTGCCATAGGCAGAGAGCAGAGAGTTGATGCCACTGTGGCGGCTGAACCGGAGAAACTGGCCTCAATCCAAATCCTCTTTAACTGCTCTGTTAATGCTCTCAATGAAACCTGAGAGGTGAAGCAAAAATGAATTTTAGTCAGCTGGTGTATCTTGACTGATCACAGTTCTTTATGAAAAGAGAGAGCATCTGAGGCAAGTTGGGCTGTACTTTTTCTGTCACTGTACGCTTGTTTCGTTTTAACTGAAGTGACCGAAACCTTAGATGTGGGACTTTGGTAGAGGCATTATTAGTCATAGCTGACATCGTCCCAGATGTTAAGAGACCACCTCGAGCTCACACAGGCAAACCCATGGTGGGCGTCTTACCAACGACTTATGATCAGTAGTGATGCCATTAAGATATTAGTAAAATACTACATTTGTGACTGTTGGTTCCTTTTAAAGATTACAGTTTTATTTTCCGTATACCTCACAAAGAAGGGATTTATTTCTAAATTCATTTTAGTTGTGACAGAAAAAAAAAGAGAGAGAAAGAGAGTGAGTGAGAGAAACTAATTAAACCACAATAAATTAATAGTAGATGAAATTGTCATAATTTCTCATAATCATAGAAGTCCACCATGCGTTTGGTGCTTTATCAAATAAAATAAAAAAACAAAAATTGTCACCCATTAAATGAAAAAAAAAAAAAAAAAAAATCACAAGTCTCCACAGAGTGTGTTAATTTACTCTCACCCCTAACGGCTGACCCGCTGAATAGACAGTTAAATTACCTACACTACCCGCTGCCCCACTCTCTTTGATCCAAATAATTGGACATTTGAATAAAGAAGAGAGACTTTGCTAATTCGCCGGCTGGTTCATCTTCATTGTGTGGACTTTATATTCTACCTGAGTGGCTTTAACCTCTTTTTTTTTCAGATGGTAAAGTATTTAGTCTCCCTAGCACAGTGAGCATTCCTTTCAAATTTGATAAATGTTTTCAAAATAGCCCGATTTCTTTTGAAATGACTCCAGATATTTAAAATTTTATCTTGCACAAAAAGCCAAAGGCAAAAGCTTGATATACATGATAGTTTTGTTTTCCACACATTTAATGTTGTATAAAACTAGAAGCCCAAGTGAAAAACCTTCTGGTGTGAAATATGTACTCCTTTCCAAGAAAAAGGCAACCAGCCTGAAGAAAAAATACAACATCTTTTGTCACCTTTAGTAAAATCTCCTTTGATTTATCAGGAGCCTAGAGCACAGTGAGAGAAAGGAAACAGGCCAGTAAAATAGAGGAAAGATTCCTCCATTACGTGCTTTTTCCCCACCCCAACAGTTTTAGTACTCGCAGTGTAAGCCAATGTGCGTTGTGCAGAGCTGCCTGCAGCCCACATAGACCCCAGTAAAATGAGACTGGTCAGGTCTTAATGTAACCAACAAAAGCCGGATCAAAATCCATACAAACTCAATTAGGAATCAATTTGAGTTTGTGTCAGACAGTCTGGTGCCAACAGAGAGGCTTTTCTATTAGCTTATGCACTAGAAAAAACTCCTTTCATTTAAATATTTCACATGGGTTGCCTGAGAGTATCTGATGCAAGCCACTTTTACCCTTCTTCCTCTGCCTGCCTCATGAGCCAACTCATATACTGGGTATTTATAGAACAGGATGAATACTCTAATCAATTCCTTTCTTTATTTTTAAGAAGAGAGCCAATTCGTCATGTTCCTACTGTCCTTTAAGTGATGCCACCTTGTTGACATGTACCCATTGTGCTGAGATAAGATAATTTGTGACCAGCTGGAAGAACATCCAACATTATACCAAGAGGCAGCCATTATGAGTATACAAAGACCTTAGAACCAATGTAATCTGATTGGTTGCTGCACTAAGTGACAGAAGTAAATCCCTCCCTCTGATAGGCTCTTCTCTGGAATATGAACTGGTTCAACATGCTGCTCAGATTGAGTATACTGACACAGTGCTGATGAGAGTGTTATTCTAGTTGTTTACACATCTTTATGACTATGACGAATTGAGAGCAATCAGTAACAACAACACTGGCGACGACCAAACTTTCTCTTCAGATTAATGGGGCAAAAGAGCCGTGGGGAAAGGAGATAGAAATGTTAATTACTTTCTCTGTCTGGTCTGTAGTTTTGATTTCACAAATCTTGTTTAGAGGACATTTCGGTTATTTGCAAGCAGGTCGGAATCTATTCTGTGGTGGATCTGTTGAAGAGTCAGCATAAGTGATGTTGGCATGACACTGTTGGGAACACCTAAGCATGAAATTCATTTGATTTCTCGTTCTTTCTTTGTGGTGACCTTTCATTTCTCCTTAAAGGGATAGATGACTCCAAAAATTTAAATATGATTATTTATTCACTCTCATAGCATAACAGAAACACAGACACACACATACAATTTTTTTTAAGAATTGTAACACAGATATTTTTCAGAGTGAACATGTCTATTAAGTTCCAAAAAGAACACAAAAGCACAATAAACATAGTTTGTATGACTTTTGCACTATATACTGTATGCACTGAAGCTCTCAAATCAAATATGGCACCTATGCCACAGGTTGGACATCAGTAACATCAAAGTGGTTACCAAATATCTTGATGTCAAATCTGCAGGATATTCAAGGATTTTTCATATGGCCTACTTTTATTGTACTTTTCTGAAGCTTGATAGTTGGTCACGTAGGAGCATTAAAAAAAAAAAAAAATCTTGTTCTTATAATGAACACCTGCCCTTGTACTATCCCATGAACAAAAGGGAAAATGTTATGGACAAAATCTTAAAGTATGTTGTTTTTTACTATCTCTAAGGGCTTTATGATTATGATTTATGGCCTAGCAGGTGTTCGATAAATGATCAGGTTGTTTATTGAAAAATAGGACCTGACAATATTTTCCGAGGCTGGTTTGTATTTACAGTTTAGCACAGCATTTGGTTTTAGCAGGTCACACCATAGTTTTTAAGATTTCAGAATATTTCCACAAGAATATTCTCCAGTTAACATCTACACAACCTTCCTGTTCACATTCTGACAGTGATTGTTAAAGACGTCCATTTCTCATTTCTGTGTATCACAAGGTCGGCCTGTCACAGATCAGGTGTTTTATCGTACTCTGACAGCCGCTTGTTATACCCATTGAGTTATTTCAGTTTGGTAGGAGGTGTGGCATGCTCTTGTGTATTACTGCATAGATTCATAACTGGGTTTAGCCTTTTGGTAAAGAAGCACTAAAGCTTGGGACAAGAGGAATTTTGACGGTCGTGAAAACAGCCCAAATAAATCACAAATTTATCATCCATTGATCAGATCTGTATAGATTGCAACTGCAATAAAACCTGCAGTATATTAAAGGATCCAGACTGGTCAGGCTAGGGATGGCTAGTTCCACTCAAGTGGAGCCACAGTTGCTTTAAAACACGAGTCATTTCATTAAAAACTGTTTCCATCTGGCACTCTGTTGTATGGGTAGCTGAAACCAATGAGAGCTCCAGAGCAGCTCCTAGTATTGGATATAGTTTTTGTATTCTCATGTCTTGTATTCCTCTTTTGAACCAATTAATTAATGCTCTTTAATATTTTTCTATACAAAGCATTTAAAAGTACTAGGAATTTCACTTTTGTAATTCCACATAATGCCTTTACTGTGTAATACTAAAACTGAAGGATTAATGCATAAACAGAAAGATCACAGTGATTAAATACTGGGAGCAATCATCTTGGGTAATTATGAAAAGATTAGTGTATGAAATTCAGAGAGATTCACTGTAAGGATTCACTTGAGATCAAGACAAAAGCATAAGAGATTGAAGTGAGTATAGAGAGATCAAAGAGAGTATGAAGAGATCAGTATGGAGAGTCTGCATCCGGAATCCAGAGGTGGAAAGTAACTAATTACAAATACTTTTGTTACAGTATTTGAGTTAATTTTTTATTTTTTTTCTATTAAAAAAAATAATATAAATATTTTTTTTCTATTAAATAAAATAATTTAATTAAATTGGGGTACTTTTACTTCAGTTGAATAAAAATAAAGTATTCAACCTTGCTACATTTATTTTTCACAAATAGTACTCTAACAAAGATGACGGCGGAGCAACAGGGCAAGCTGGCACTTTTTAAACTACTGCGGTGGAGCCCTGCGCTTCAGCCAAAAACAGACAGGTCTGACTCGGGTGCAAAACCATTCAAAACTTCCAATTCAGCTGGTGGTGGGGCGTTCAAACCATGCTTTGACATTTAATCACTGGTGCTTGCATTTTGAATCAGTAACATTTCAATATTTTAGTGAATGTAAGTGAGCTTTGCTCATCTTCTGATTTTAAATTGTAATTTTGGCAGTTGCTGAAATAGGTAATACCATTGATATTACCAGAGCACTGAGCAGTTTAAGTAAATGGAAAACTCGGCTCATGCAAGGACGCAGTTATGAGTTATTGTGTGTTTATTGTCTTCATGTTTCATCAGTCCAAACACTTTTCTCTATTTATTCCTTACATGACCTTTTAAGTCATAGGGCTGGAGCCTATCCCAGTTTCCCAAAACATCTCTATCCGCATGTTATTCAGCTCTAGCAATATCTAATTTCCTATAAGGGATTTCCTGGAATGTCATAAGTTATAAGTTTTCTATAAATCTCACTTGTGGACTTTCTGTATGAGGATGCCCTCTTGCTTCCAGTATGAGTGTTTAGCGCTCCATATTACTTAAAATCACCTCATTTTGGATAAAAATAGAACAATAATACTATAAGTACTTTGTAACATAGTAACTTGAGTAGTTTTTCAGCAAACTACATATTTACTCTTAAGTCATATTATTTTTCAGTGCTTCTACTTGAACTTAAGTAAATTATTTCTTAAGTAGCAATACTTTTACTTAAGCACAATTTTTGGTAACACTGTGTCATTGTTACACAAGTTTCATGTCATTACTGTAGTAATAACTATAAATTATGCAAAATTACATGTGATTAACCCTAAACAAACCCTCATCCTTACTCTAACTCTATAATAAGTACAATTATTATTACTCAGTACTTAAATGTATAATTACAGTGTAATACTTACACTAAATCAGACACAATTTCACAAGAGATATAAGGAATCATTATACATTTATTTTGAAAAGTCCTTAAAGATTGGTCAACTGTGCACACAATTACAGTACGCCTATCACTCAACTCCAGCATATTTGTAAATTGAGTCTTGAAATCAGGGCAAAGCACCCAGATAATTTACTACTTCCAACAAGATTGTGAATGGCATTGAAGTGACACAAATCACGTGACAATGTCAACATGATTGATTTAGTATGCCCGGGTTATATTAATACTACACACATTCATACTATATAGAATATACTTTTTAGACATCCGCAAAGTAATTACTTATTCAGAAGAACTATCAGTATGCATTTTCTAATTATTTCAGATGGTGTGCTCAGAATGAGTATAGTGATATCAGAGTAAATATGCTGAGATTAGAGTATGGAGTGATCTTTATGAGTATAGAGAGAGATCAAACTGAGCATGCAGATATCTGAGATCAGAGGCAGTATGTATTCATTGTAGGGAGAATTGAGAGACTTTGATTGAAAGTACAAATGTGAAAGTAGGGCCTCATGATCCTGTTGGCTCTGTTGGGGTTTTGAGCAGGAGGTGTCAGGTATAAGTTCTCAATGGAGAGATCAGAGGCAGTATGGAGAAATCGTACTGAGTATTGTAAGACCAGAGTCTGTATAGAGAGATCAGTGCAAGAAAGAACAGAGATCAGATATAGTATGTAGAAATATGAACAGAGAGGTCTTCGAGAATATATAGAGATCAGCATGCCTACGAGAGATTAGTGTAAGTAATTATACAGAACTTGCATGCAGTGAGTGGTCTCAGGATACAAAGATCAGTGTGGGTGTGGAATAATCAATTCACACTGCTGCTAATCAGTTTCTTGGTTCGTGAATTGTAGCTGCATATTGATCATGTGTTCAGCATGCTGAGATGGAGTGTTGTATTTCAGTCTTTTACTACTTCCAATAGACTATATGGCATAATTTAATACTCTGTGATATTCCAAAAACAGACAATATTCCACAAGAGAGATAAGGAATCATTATACATTTAATTTGAAAGGTCCTTTGTCAACCATGCACACAACTGCAGAATGCAGAATCACACGATTCCAGCATATTTGCATTAATGGAAAGAATATTGAGTCTTGAAATCCAGCTTGGTATTATCGATAATACGTAGGCTTTAATACGTAACATTTAGTGGTATAAAACATACTTTGTTTTGTATGCTTGGATAGATGCTGAAACGTACATTATGGACATTTTGTCAATATTTAAATGTAAACATTATTACTTTCTTTTAGCTATAAAAAAATTCTAAATCTTTTATATCATAAAGATATTTTTATAATTGCCCTTTTACCATTTTATAGATTTTTTTTTTTTTAAATCCCTAATCCCTACCCCAAACCTAACAATGACAATTTAATAACAATATTGCATTAAAATTATATTTTGAGCTGCTAATCCCACACTTACCTCCAAACCAATTACCATTTCTTAAAAATATCTAGAGTTATAAGAAAAACAAAAGAAACAGAGAAGTGTAATCACAATAATTGATCCATTGCAAAAGTGGTCCAAATGACAATGTGTTGCAGTGATAGTCCTCTCTGGCGGTTTATACCATAATAGTTTTGTATGAGTAATCTCTGAAAATGTAATCCCGATTCATTCCGTGAAGGTGCGCATTTCAAATGTACACCAACCCGAAACGCGACATGTTGCAATCTGTGACGAAGCAGGCGAGAGCCAATGAGAGTTTGTTATCACTGCCGTAAAATGTGATGTAACGCTTCTTGAGGCAGCATTTTTTTTTATTAATAGAGTCTGGGATTTGAGGTTCACAGTCGCTGTTGAGAATGGAGATGAAGTTCGCTGAATAAATGAATTCCCTGAATTTAGATTCCTCACAATCATACAGATTCTAAAGATAATGAAAGGAATAAAATTGATGAGTTTTGTGAAGTCAAAAAAAGAGCCACATATTATTTTATATTAAGTAGATAGCATTTTTATGTTAAGTAGATATTAACATTATGCCAAAATTTAAGTCATAAATAAGAATTTGTACACATTTGTACATCTATATAGCTGCAAATATGTAAATAATTTACATCAATATTGTGCGTTTCAGTGTGTATGAAAATGAAAGTAAATGTACATGTGGTAGAACCACACTTTACATAAAAATACATATGAAATCTCATGAGATCACGTTGTGAAATCAGGGCAATAATCCCTTAGTTCATGCCCAAACATTCAGGGACTCGAGACCTCAAGCAAAGAGCGCAAAACTATGACTCAGACCAAGTCATGGTGGTTGCCGGGAGGAATGAAAGTGAGAGAGAGCGAAGGATGAAATGTTTCCGAGTTGAGTGATGGTGAGGAAATGCAGCTGGGCTCCAGGGACTCGCTGCAAGACTTCATGATGGTTCGGGCTCCCAGTCACCTGAGCTCGGCTTCTGTCTGATACCAGAGAACTTTGCTGACAAGCAGTCACTCAAAGGTGCAACCAAGCCTTTCAACAGCTGCCCGACGGCCAACCATAGAGAGAATATCCACTCCGAAAGGCCCAGGCATGCTTTTGTCAATAGAGCAATTATTGTAACTGGATACACACATGAGTTTAATGCTGGATTTATTACTAATTGAGGCTGAAATTTCTGGAAAAAAGCGAAAAGGCTTTCATAGGATTTCTGAAAAATTAGTTAAATAATTTGTGGGCTTTCTGCTTCCTGGCATGTATAGGGAGCCATAACTGACAGAATGAAAATCCACTGAAATATGTACAATGTCAAAGGAATAACATTTCTTGGCTCTTGGCTTCATATTCAGCTTTGCAGTTTCACATATCTGCAATATGACATTCTTTGGAAATACTATAGCTGTGGTGCTCTACGTCAAAAACACAGGCGAATCTGTGAGAGCTAATTTATTCTGCCGACAGTCAGGCAGAGGAAAGACAATCTACTCCTTCGGATTCACTTTATTAACACTGATGGCATTTTGGAATTCTATGCAATTCAGGAAATTTTACCAGCGAAGCAATAGGTTAGCCGTTAGACTTCCGTTCAGATGAAACCGTGAGACTGGAGAGTGATGTGATTGGTTCTGTCATCTGCCGCACATGTTTCCTGACTTTGTAACCAATCGTAAACTAATTTGCTTTGAGCTAAGTAACTGCTGACTGTGTGATGTATCATAACTAGTCCAACCCCCCACCAAATCAACAGGAATATGTTCAAAAGAACATAAAAAAGTACACCTGTTTATAACAGTGGACTGATTTGCAATGCTAGATCTCTATTCAATGGAACTATGACAGATCCCAACCTAATTCCAACAGATCCCACCAAAGTAAATGAACTAGAAAATAATGTATAACTACATTAAAGTCCAATGAAGCAAAAATTGCTGCGTACAGTATATGAACATGGAAAGTGGCAGCAGATTTCTGAATAAAAGAACATACAGTTCATCACAGAGCAAGCAGGTTTTTTATCGACTGAAAAGGAAAATTATGCTGAGAAAAAGGAAAATGAATGCATACTGTTTTCTGATACCGTGTAATGGGCTAACAAAGTTTGACTTGGAATTGGGCTCAGATTTCATCGAAGGATTATTTCTGTTCTAAAGAGGAGTCCGCCACCTCACGCTGCTGTTTGGGATTTTGTTGACAGGGACGTCTCTTCCTCTTTCAGGCCATTGTATCGCTGAAGACACTCTGCAGTGGTAAATTAACATTAAAATCAACCCCAGCGAGGCTAGACTCCACAGTGCACTCGGCTCTCCCAATAATCCAATATATTCCAATGGAGTTGCTCGGCAGCTGTGAAGTCCGAGCAGCAGGGATGTCTTTCACTGGAGAAATGAAGGTCTGTGTGATTTGGAGCTCTGAGGCATACAGAGGTCATTCTCTTTTGCTGAAGTTATATCCTCTAGCTGTGTGTACAACTGTCTTCTGGTAGGTGGCAAGTCTTCAAATGATTCAAAGACCAGGGAGCTTTCTCTCTCCATTTTTTTTTTTTTTTTAACAGTTTAAATAAATCTCTTTTCTTGTTCCCAGACAGCTTCAGGATGGCTGTTGATATGTTTGCTGATGTGACGTGGCAGAGCACACAGAATTCTTTGAATGACTGGTTTTAGTATTTGATATACAGTAGGTACTCAAGGCAAAGCTCTTTTTAATTTCCCCAAACATTCTATTTTAATTGTGTTTGCTTAAGCAAGCATTTTTTTTATTGTTGTTAATACTTAGGGACTAACATTAACTGAACAACCAGTTGTTAATGTAATTAGGTCTTTGTCTACATTAATTGACAAATTATGATACTGTCTTTCTCCACTATTTCTCTCACCAGTAACACCAAACTGCCCTATGATCCAGGGAAACTGATTTAAAATCTAAAATCATACCACCTCTAGCCTAAAAATATCTCAAAGTGTTCATTTTTTTAAAAATAATTTGTAACACATTTGTAACATACTTACAAATCATCTGTAAACTATTAGTTTATAGTTAATCCATAGTTTATTATATTATAGTCTCTACATTGTTATTATATTAATAGGCTTTATACTACAGGGCTGAATCTGCTCGAATCTGATCGGTTGATGAACGTTCTAAAGTGTGCAATTATTTTCAGGGAAACGCATGGCTAAAGTAGTTCTATAGGTTTTGACCGCATTACAGATTCATTCCAAATTATTTCAGCTATGTCAGAAGGTCCTTACAGCCTATAACCACAAAAGAAACAAAACCCACAATGACACCTACCAAGCAAATAAATGTTGTAAACAATAGGATAAAAACGGCAAATTATTGTCATGTTTTTTTGCCACAAAATACATTTTATTATGTCCTAAAAGCGCATACTCTCTCCCGCTCTCTCTCACTCAAATGCAACTAATACAGTACGGACACACACTCACACAGAAACATGTTCCCTGCGCTGCTCTGACAAATTAATCGGTAAAATAGTTTAGCAAATTAAAAACTACATGACATTTCTCACTAGCAAGGTAATAACGGTGCAGTTCTTGAGGTAGATAAACTTACAGTTTCGCTATATGTGGAGACGAACGAACTTAGGTAGGCTAATTCACATATGCTTATCCTCTCTCTTTCTCTCTCTCTCTGCATTAACAACTGTATTAGTCTGCTATCAGTGGCTCAAGCCTCAGTTACTAGTTCTGAAATTAGATTTTGGATTTAGCAACGGAGGCTTGGGATGAGATGAGTAAGAAATTTGTCCCACACACAAGAATGTTATAGGGACAAAAACCTGACAAATATCTTGAAATACAACATCTGAACAATGTCTTGAGGTGTGGTAACCGTATTATAAGTGGAATAATTGACTGTGGACCATTGAATTTATTGGACATTAATCGCATTAGTATTGTAAGTGTTATTGTAAGTAATAGTAAGTGTTCCTTAACGTTTCAGCCAAAGCTAAACATAACAAACAAACAAACAAATAATGCTTTCAATATGTCAAACTGTATGTTTTTGTGTCTATGCAAGTGTTAGTAAATGTATGTGTGGTAGGAAAACATACATACAAATTATCATGTTGTTAAAATACATCAGTTAGGTTTGTTTATTGCACTTAATTAATGACTTTTTCTGTAACCTAATCTAAAGTGAGAACTATTTACTTTTAATAACCATTAATAACATGGAATGTTAATTTACAGTAGGAGATTCACTCACACTTTAAGTGTGTACGTGACCATAGGGACAAGGGAGGTGAGCACTTTTGATTTGGGCCAGGAAGCAACCACCCAGAAAACCCCAGCAACCGCATAGCAAAGTTCTAAAACCACTCAGAATACCTTAGCAACTGCATAACAATGCCCTGTCAACCATTCACAACTCCCATGGCTGTGTTTTTTTTTTTTTTTTTCAGAACCCTCCACCCCACCCCAAAACTTCCAGTTTGTTTTCTTTTTCTACTGAAATTAATTAAACTTTGATTACAGTCTCATTTCAAACTTTGTGTTGCAGAGAATTTCAGTCCTAGGTGTGATATATTTTCTTTATGAACATAAAATTAAGGATTCAAACCAGGAAATTTCACACTGAGCTATTTTTAAATGCTGAATTCTGATTGGTGTTCTTTCTTACATATATTTGCATAACGAATTGTGATTGGTTGCTCTTTTTAATCCATCTTTAGACTGAGAAGGTGGAACACTGAGCTGCCTGCCTTTCTTCCATCTGTAGTGCATATTTCTATCAATCTCTCTATATTTTCCCCTCTATTTATATTTGAATTTACAACTTTTCTTTTGCTTCCTTGCAAACACTGGTGTATCATTTAAAAAAGAAAAACCTAAAGGAATTGAAACCTCTAAATGAATCAATATTTGACTGGTTAAAATGAACAGAAACACAAATAAAGCAACGGAGACTTGATTTATTGCAGACCAGGATTACCTGAACCCAACTAGGCCGGGTTAACCAAATCCAGACTGGAAAAAATAATAATCAGGCCTTTCCCATGAACCACTATGAGTTGAAAATTCACAATAAAGCATCATGACCAATTTGCTCATCTGATATTTGAGCCAAATAAATTTTAAATGCAATAAATAAATAAATAAATATGATATTTTGCCAAAATAATTATATATATATATATATATATATATATATATATATATATATATATATATATATATATATATATATATATATATATATATATATATATATATATATATATATATATATATCCAATTAAGTCACAGCTTCTGCAGATCTTTTGCTTTAATTGAAAAAAATATGTTGTCTTCTACCCTCATGTTGCTCTAAACTCATCATAAAATACAAGTTCAGCTGGTGGTAGGAATTTGTACCTGTTAATGTTAAAAACAGACTAGCCCATCTTATAGCTAAAATGTATTTTATTTGCCATTTTAGTTTACATCTCTTTTATCTCCCACAGGAGAGCCAGAGCTGCCACTGATGTTTATATAAATAGCTGAGTAAATGCCAAAAGAGTTGGGTATTGATCTTACACACAGTGTTTAGTTTTATCCTCCTTTCTTACTGACACCCATTAAAGAAGATTTCACCTAAAAATGTGGCGAAACTGAAAAAAACAGTTCAAATACAATAAAAAGAACATCTGGGGACACAATGCTGTATTGCCATTTAGTCCCATTTAAACTAAGTTCATTAGTTGATGTAAATAGGAAATGAAATTTTCATCCAACCCTGTGTTATTGTGCCACAAGCCTCATGAGGTTGCATAGTTGTTACGGAGTTAAGCTGAGTTTAAACATTCATTTCCACCAATTTATGCATAACTGAGCACTCAATGAATACATTTAGGACAATAATGTTTTATGGAAATAAGCTGTATGTATTCAAAAAGTTTTATAATTATCATCTTTTATATGAACCGAAAGAGTTCTCTTTAAATGAATATAATTAATAAGGGTACACAGCTGGACTGGGGATTGTGCATTTACAATTATGTATGACTGTGAGAGATTTTTCATCTTCTCTCAATTAAGTATTCAGGCAATTATTTCAGAAGATTATTGACCTCAGAGGGGACCTGTAGTGACACATTGGTTTTGGACGTCTACCTTTCTCTTACTGTACTCATGTTAATTAAAACTAGAGAAACTTACCAGCAGCATCTTCACATGTCCAAACACATGTGACACAGATAAATTATTCTCTCTCTATGTGTGTGTGTAAGTTTGTGGTATTTTCCTAGTTAAATTGTGAAGTTTGCACTCTATTTTTATTATTTCTTTTTTTTTGGTTGGTGTAAAAAACACAAACTGGTGAAGGTCAGTCATTCATTTTCTATACCTGTAAAATTTTCCACGGGTGTAAATATTACACAATGACTGCTCATTTATTACTTTATATATTTTAGCATTTTTAATATCCTGCTATTAACCTAGAATAACAATAAATGAATTAACTTAATGGCATGTGAATGAAATGCATAAAATGTTCTTCAATCTAATAATCTAACAACAGCAAAAAAAAAAAAAAAACAACTAAAAATATTATTATTTTTTAAATTAAGCCCATTTAGGGGTTCTGTTTTTTGGTTCTGTGATGTTCTGGACTTTATTCATTTTAAAGATGATATCTTGATTGTATAAACATCAGATAATTGTACAGTTTGGATAAGACATCAAGTCACCCCGAGCTTCCTAATGGGTAAGGGACAACGTTATTGCAGAATGTGGTTTTTGGCCTCTTGTGTAAATAGTATGAATTGGAGTCTTGCAGGTCATCGTACGGCAGTTGTATATGCTAATGTCTGGGCTATATTAATCTTAACTGGCGGACCTCAGAGAAGGGCTGAGCTGTCGGCTAGTGCTGTATCTGCTTTTACGCCACATCTGTTTCCACTTGGCTGTGGATGTCTTTGCATCGAGCCTCCAAGTTCAGACGTAACACTGACTTTAAATTACAGTGACCTTAATAACAGTTGCTAAACCATTCAGCACTGGTTAGATTTGTTTCACAGATATTTGTTTTAGCAGATATCATGTTTCAGAGAGAGGGAGAAAGACTTTGAGAGAGAATACAAAATCACGGTGTAATACAGTGACATACACGTAGAAACTGTTGAAGGCTGTGTTAGCGTTACATGTGGAAGAGTGGCATTTGTTTGTGTAAGTCATTTGCTTTACAGGTCAGTTATTTGACATTTGTGTAATCCAGAAACCTATGTGGTCATAAAGGAAGTAGAATGTGAACTTCCTTTGAGCTTTGGGACTGTTCCTCCCTGTTCTCTCCTGAGTAAACAGTGAAATTTGGAATGGCGAGGAGACATTTGAGGAGGGGTGGTTTTACTTGATAGCATTTTGAATTTATTTAAAATAGTTTTGGGTGTTTATTACAGATTTTTCATTTTGTTTTGTCAAAAGCAATTGGTTTTGTGGTGCTGGATGGATTTTACTTGATTTAAAAGGTGGGGGGGAAAAATCTTGTTCAAAGTTTTCTCTTTCATAACTCAGGAGACATAAAGGAGTTGGAATTTAAGTACCAACTTTGTCTAAGATGTTCTCCCAAAATTCCTTGGAAGAAAAGGTAAATAGAGGATAGCATAGAGCACAACATTTGGCATTTGTAGAATTTGACGACAAATGTTTGAGCTTATTTTGAAAACTCTGACTTTGGTATTTTGGCAAACCTAGGCATAGTCAGAGACATTATTGCGATTTTCTTGTCTTAAACAATTGTTTTATTCATTTTAATCTTAAACTGCACACCTGCCAACCTTTCAAAAATCAAAATGCTCTAAAACAACGGCAATTGAAAAAGACAGACAAAGCGTTCATATGTAGAGCATTTAAGGTTAGAAAATAACCCATTTACTTTTCTAATTGTGGTTATAGACATTTCAAAGGGTTTATGCATCACACACACACGCACACACACAAACACACATTGGGTTTTCATGTTTAGGTACCCATGAAACATGAAAATCCAATTGCTTCGGACAAGACAATCGCAATAGTGTCTCAAACTATGCCCAGTTTTGCCAAAAGACCAATGTCAGAGATTTCAATTTTTAAAGTTAAAACATTTCTCATCAAATTCTTCAAACGCCAAATGTTGTGCTCTATGCTGCTTTTCACTGTTTCCCAAGGAATTTTAGGAGAACATCTTAGACTACTTTTTATATTCTACAACTTTACATTTTTTAATAAAATTTTTAAACCCAAACAGTTGAGTTTGATCATATTTAACCCAAACATGGACAAGGATTTCAGATATTGCCATCTTTGTTGGGATATATTGTCCCCATTACGTATACCTGAACCCCCTCACATATATATCACTGCAGGCTATCCTGTGGGATATTGCATAAATGACCAAGTTTAACAGAAAGTGATCTGGACATGTGTGAAGTCCTGTGAACAGTTGCTTCCTGCTGGTATCGAGAATGTCAAATGAAGCACAATACATCCACTAACACACACATTTACACTTGCAACCCTCATGTTTACTGCAATAAACTCAGTCTGATGATTAAAAATCTTATATACAAGATGTAGAAACCACAGATTATAAAAACAGAAATATCTTTAAAGAAAAAAAAAAATAAAAGAAAAAAATACACATACACACATACACAGACCAATGTAAATAAAACATTACAAACAGAGGACTGGGAGGGTTGCTGGTTGATATTTCAGAGGATTTTTTGGGGGGTTGGTCTTGATATGACAGAAAAGCAGAGGAAAGCCGAATATTTTCTGATGATCATGATTAGAAGAGTGTTACACAGCTAATACCTGCACTAATCCTTATTTAAGCTACAATCTGCTGTGCTACATAACATAAAGAGCAACTAAAATGAATACAGTTCCATTCTGAAAAGATCAACCAGTGTTATTTTCATTAAGTCAATCCGATTACAATACACCACAGTTCAGCTGAATTCGTATTCATGTAAAAAATGACAAATGTCTGTCACAGGTGCTCGGCTGCACATATTCATTTTACAAGGTCTGTTTCCACAGGAGCAAAATTAAACATGAAGTTGTATGTTGCTTTCGAGAATGATTATCATTAGTATTATTAGCAAAGAACATAATCTCTTCTCTTATGTACGATTTTACGATTCAATTATATTTAGTTCAGTAATTTGTATTGTATTTTCCTTGTCTGTAAAGTCTGTAGATACTTTAAAAACTCCAAGTTTATTTTCTTTATTTTAAGAGTTCTGAAGTACTTCAAGAAATAAATGTAATACTAATAGCAAAAGCATTTAATGTGCTTTTGTTTTGTTTTGTTTTGTTTTGTTTTGAGGAGACAACCCTAGCATATTTAAATAGATAAAATCAGTGGTTTGTAACAGAACTGATGTGTTTTTATGTGTATGTGTGTAGTTGTGTGTATGTGATTTTGCTAAACCTCTTCGCCTTCCTTTGACTGCAAGAATGCAACACACATGTGGTTTTACTTCAGCAAAACTAATGCATAAACATCAGAAAAAATATCAGAATGACCTTTACCACATCTGTTTTCTCTTTTGTCCCCCAAAATGGATCTATTACTATGTAAAGTTATGCATATGAAAATATAAGTGTGCGCTCTTACACTGTGAGCTTCACCTGCTGTATGACTGAAACAGAGAAATGCGCCCTTAGAGTTGCTGTATTTGACTGAAATATCGTTCTGAAGCTTTATTAAAGCCAGGTGTAATGGGGGGGATGCGCTCCAATTGCATGCTTCTCCTTACATGGCCTTTTCAACTCATTCTTTAACAGTTCTAGGATGCGCATTGCATTTAAGGGTCACTGGCTGCGAGGACGGTCAACAAATGAAATAATGGTAAGTGCATTGGTGAAAATGGCATGTATGCGCCTTTGTTCTGTGGATTACTGCTCCAGTTGCAGCAGGGCTACAGTCGCTCTTTCTGATTGAGGCCAAGTTGAGGAAAAAAGGACGAAAATCTGCACTTTTTCTTTTTGATGCAAGCTAGAATTACAGTGAGAAAACATGTGCAGTCATTGGCTGAACAGGCCAGCCTGCCCACAGCATGAGGGAATCTTTCTCTATGAGAGGCACGTAGCAGTGCAAATCCAATGGATAATGGCCAAAAGTTGTATATAGAAAACAAATAATCTGCTTTACATGCCTTCTCAGCTCTGCGTAATCATCTTCCACAACAGTCTTTGCTTAAGTTGTACTCATGATAATATGGTTATGCGATCATATTCTCACCGACTCCGTATCCGTGTGATCCAGAAATCCAGTTCCAGGTTTTAAGCGCAGCTTCTCTCTCACATCTCGGCTCAGCTCGCACAGAGAGAAATCCCTCAGCCGCGGGCCGCTCTCTCTCCGGCTGGAACGGGACTCAACAAACCCGAAGAAGACGCTCAAAGGACTGAAATAAATAAAGAGGACTGCTTTTGTTTGTTTATTTTTCTTGCGTTCTTTTGTTGCTCTTTTTTTATTAGTTGCTGTGCGAACAGGTCCGCGTCCCCTCTCCCTCTCCTCCAGCAGGACGGACGCACGGACTCTCCGTATTCGCATCTCTTCATCCCGGCACGGCGGAGCGCAGGACTGAGCGCGGGTCTGCGGGAATGTGAGCGCTCACACTGAGAGAAAGGCTCAGATGAGCGGAGCATGTGTGCGTTGTGCGCTGAGACGCGCTGCTCCTATTCTAAGACCTGCTTGTAATTGCATCAACTGATTAATTAACTTTCCGTCTGATTTTTCTTCAACTATCCGTTCACTCACAAAAGGTAAGAAGAACCTTTTTTTTTTTTTGTTAATGATCATAATGCGCTTATATCCGACAAATCCTGTTGCTCTAAAGTGGGTGATTATCAAGTTTGGGTTGGTTACTCAAACTTTTTGTGCCAAAAAAAAATATTACCGAGGAATTAATTATCCGGGTCATGCATGTTGTAAGGTAATGATAGTGTAATATCATAATAATAGACCAAAGTGTGTATTTTAAATACATATTACATGTTATTAAAAAAAAAAAAAATGTATGAGGGGGAAAAAATATGAAAGAGTTGAGTTCCAGTCAGATGACTCTAAAAGAACAAAACTACTCTGTTCAGAGTAATTAAAATGATGGAAAGGGGGACCATGGCTAATTGAGAAATGGTTAATCAAAACACAACCAGATGTGGATTGATTTGGTCGGCTGCCATTTCTCTCTTTGTCTTTTACTCTTTCTTTCTCTCACTCTCTCTTTGAATGGAAACTATTAGTGTGGGAATGGGGGTATCTTCAAATAAATCCCATAGAGATATTTCATTCCATTGAAAATTCTTTAAAGGTGTCGGTGAAGTCTGCACCCTTTAATTTATTGTCATTGGCTTTTGCTTCCTACAACAAGCGTGTGGTGACCTACATCAACTGTTGAACTCACTAAAGCTTGACTTGGGTTGTTAAATTGAGGTCTTGTGTCTATAATTAAAAGCAATTTCAGGCTCTTTTTGCTCGTTTTTAACTCCTCAGGA
The DNA here is from genome assembly GCF_024489055.1 of Chanodichthys erythropterus. Taxonomy (NCBI): domain Eukaryota; kingdom Metazoa; phylum Chordata; class Actinopteri; order Cypriniformes; family Xenocyprididae; genus Chanodichthys; species Chanodichthys erythropterus. Next base: position 27,510,861 of record NC_090226.1, read on the forward strand.
TGATTAATGTGAAAAGAATGGTTCAGAGTGCACAGACAGCAGTGATAGAGTGCTAACTAGGGGACTGTAAGAACCCAGTGCAGTTTAAATCGTCTGAACCTGACTTTCTCTAAATGTAACATTGGACACTTGTGAGCAGCCGCTGTAAAATTAGATCCTTTAACCCCACATTCATAATTAATCCGCACCCAGGCCCCTGGTGCCAACAGTGAGATGAGCAGAATCCGGTCGGTGGCACTTCTTTGCCCAAACACACTCTGAACTGCTGTGAAACAAACATCTTGCTGGGGCGTAGAGAAACTGGCAAACTTTGCATTAGTATGCCTGTTACATTGTAAAAATATCGTAATTAATGTATTATAATTATTTACGGTGCTGATAATTACACATTATTATTGTTATTGCTGTAGTAATTAAATATAATAGCATATAATATATGTAGCTGGACACTGCAATTTGAAATGTTACCAAAACACTGGGCAAATCACAATTGTTTTCGGGTAAACACCGCTCCGGTGTGTAAGAGCCGGTAATAAGAGTCAATACATGAGCGCGGTGTTGTTTTGAATTGCGGTGCATGACGTGAGAGATGCTAAAAACCTGAACTGTGAAACATATCGAGTCACCTGAATGAAAATCGTGCCAGCTTGTTTCAGGGCGGTCTAGACCTACAGAGCTGTATTTTAAATCTGATTCAGGTTAATGTAATGTTTTAAAGTTTTTTCTTAGTTGTTACATACATAACATGACAAATATCTTGTAATACAGTATAGTGTTTAACTTGAAAAAACAAAAAGTATTGTGCACTTTTTAAATAAGCTTATATTTGATCTCATAAAGCTACAAAATATTTTAAATACCCAATATAATTTAACTTTAGATGTAGATGTGGACTCTTACCATATGGCATGTGGTTTTTGGTCTGGATTCTTGCATGTCACCATTTGTGCTTTAAATAGACATTCTCTGACCAAAAAATGTTTTGAATTTGTATAAGTGTGAATGGACTCTGTTTGAAGCCGCTCCATTAGCATTTCAAAGTGGCCTGAGCTCTATTTGAGTCCTGTGCTCTATTAGCTTCAGCACAGGCCCGAAGAACAGGAGGGGTGAGAGGGGACCAGGGCTTGTAGTTCATTTCTCCTCGTCTTTGTGTTTGTGTGTGAAAACACTATCCCATCCTTTTCATTTCAAAGGAATATTTTCCTTGGCTCTGTTTCTTTCTGGCCCCCTTCCTGCATCAGAGAAATGAAAACAGCCAAACATGAGCAGGATTATGAGATCCACCAGAGAACTTGCTTAGGTATTTTCACTCAGAGCGGAAAAATAGTATTTTTCTACATTTCCAGTAATGCAGAGAAGAATGGATGTCATAACACCTACACAGAAATTCTACTCATGAGTGTGCAGCTTTATGTTTTTGAGAGCTAGTCTCATATAAAGGCCGGCACATGTCTGATTATTCACGATTCGCTTCGTCTTCGTCATGCAGACACTGACTCTTAAATATAATGTGGATTTTTTTTTTTAAAATCAGCTATGAAAGTCTGTGTTTTACTGTGTATTGTTGTATTAATTTGGTTTAAAATTAATTTTGTTAGCGAAACTGTATTAGGTTTACTTTGGGAGTTCTTTGTCCTCGACCTGTTTTTGCTCCATATTAGTGTGCTAATATAGTCTCTTCTGAAATATTCTGAATTTTTACTTTATTGATTGACTTATTTTGGGCGATCTGGAAAATGTGATTTGTGGCCAAGTGCGCTCATTTCAATGTTTTCGCCATATGGTGAATATCAGACACATGTGGAGAGCATTTGAATGGTAAAATATGAGCATATTTGTCACTTCAAAAACAAAAAAAAAAATAAAAAAAATAAATATATATATATATATATCAGTTGAGCTCTAAATAATGAACAAGCCAAATAAGCATTTGTTCAAAATGTGGAATAATTTTTAACTTTATTAGAGCTTTAGTACATGGTACATATGTGTGTGTGTTTTGCACAACAGTGTAATTCCACTGACAGCCATTGTTCTCCGAACATCAGAGCGTTTGCACAGCCGAATCAAATAATCGGACTCACTGAACAACAAATACAACGTCATGCAGCTTGTAGACTGGAACGTTGGTTTCTGAATAGTGTTTAGAGAATTTAATGCTAAAAAGATACAATAAAAAAAATTATGTGTTTGAAGAATTTGAGAAAAAACAAGTGGACCACTTCAGCATGTCATTCACTCTGTAGGGCAATGTTGTTACTTTAGAGAAACCGTGATACAGGCCATATACGCTCTGGTTACCAAGCGCATAAAATCGAAAACACATTCATTTGTGCAAGAATTTCAAATCAGATGATTTCTTTCCCTGTTTCTGATTCAGTTGTGTGTTTACAGAGCACCCTGCTGTGCCGATAAACGCTCTCCAATTTGCGGGGAATAAACAGCCCTGTTACACTTGAAGTTTTATGTAAAGTGCTCAACAGCCTTTGGTGGGTCAAATACCTGCATTTTACGGTGGTTTTTATTTTACGATCAGTAATCAGCGGAAGGCAGGGCGCCTTCTCTGCCATTTTGTCAAAGCGTTTGTTTCTGCTTGCGAAAGGTTTGTGTGACAGTGGGACGGCAGACTTTATACACAGGCTGCCATTTTAATCAGCTGCAGACTGTGGGCAGCATACACCACTCTGAACACACCCAGACTCTGGTGCCTTCAGACATGCAATCAGTTCCATTTATTTTTAAATATCTGAATACGTCAAATAAATATTTTCTAAATACAAGTAATTGGCGATTAAAAAATGCACTTTTCGACAACGACAAATAAAATAATATTAATAATAATAACAGAAGTAATTGGCGATTAAAAAGTAATTTTTCGACCAAAAAAAAAAAAAAAATCAGTATTTTAACATTGTATCACTTGTAATTCTCCACTTTTTATTTAAAATAATAATAGTAAGAGTTGCTAATGTGATAAGTTCAATCAATATATATATATATATATATATATATATATATATATATATATATATATATATATATATATATATATATATATATATATATACTTTTTTTGTGTGTTTTTTTGTTTCAGGAATGATTGTGACCATTTATACATTGTGGAAAAAGAATATTTTGGCATCATGGATTACATCCATTTAGCATTTATCTAATGCTCTGCTGTGTTTATTTTTATTTAAATGTAAATGAAGTCCACAGCATGATTCATGTTATTTCATTTTCAAATTCAGAACTACACATAGTTAGTTTGGTGTACACACAGGGGGCATGACTTATCTATCCCAGAATTGGTATTTAGGGGGGTAAAAAAAAAAAAAAAAAAAAAAAATTAAATTTATAATCACAGAGGAGAAGGTAGGAACCCAGGTACAGGGTAAACAGTATCTGTGAGCAAAGAGAGAGAGAGAGAGAGAGAGCAAGGGAAAGAGGGATAGAGAGAGAGGTCTATTAGACGTCTGGTGGTAAAGAGAAGGGTTGTGTCTCGGCTGGCTTACAGGGGCACACTTGAAAGGGCCATTTTCAAGCAGACACACCTGTTATTTCAGGACGCTGAAGAGGTTGAGCTGCAGTGTAATTCTTCTTTTGTTAGTTATCTACGACAAAAACAAAAAAAACAAAAAAACAAAAAACAAAAAAAATCTCCAGATTTCAAAGATTATGAAAATGCAAACTTTCAGAATTTTTATGGTGTTTTTTTTTTTTTTTTTTTTTTTTTTACATTTATTTATTTACTTACTAACTATTATTAATTAATCTCTACTGAATAATAATGATAATAATAATAATCTTTACTGTTTATTATTAATAATGCTCATTTTACTTTTTATTGTTGTGGAAAATAATAATATCAAAGCCATTAAAGGTATTAAAAATGTAAATGGACATTTGTGAATTATGCATAGCAGCCAGAAATGTTTAATAATAAATATTCATCTAATATTTTAGCTTCTTCGGTTAAGTGTCCAAACATTTCACTGATAGTGTAAATTCTTATCGTAAAATACTGGAATAGAATAATGGTTAAGACATTTCCTGCAGATTCCACTAATCCTCAAATAACTAATCTAATCTGGGGTCAACAGTGAGTTGTTTCTTGAAAACATTCAGAGGTCAGAGGTCAGACTTATCTTGTGTGGTTCATGTGACAGCTTATCAGGGCAGATGTAGCCAATCATGAGGGTGTTCCTGGATCTCTTGACCTCCTGTTATAGATAATTTTGCTTTAAATTATCTGTCCACATGTTAAGAAACTGCACCAGGTGCTGATTCAGCTGAAAAATGGAGCAGATGTATCAGAATGCGAGTGTGTGACATGAAAAGGTTGGATTTGGAATTAAAATATTGGATGTATAAAAAAATAATGTTTAGCTGTCCAGACAAGAGCTCAAATAAATAAATAAATAAATAAATAAAAACTGTGGTCTGTAATTATGCAGTGATGTTTCAGACAAAAGAGATGACAGGATTTCTGCTTTGGTTGAGTTGCTAGCCACAATTGGCTGCTCTTTGGCCTTTTTGTTTCCTCTCAGATGTTGTCCTGATTAAGCTCAGGAATTCAAAAAGGACACTGTTCCTAGATCAGCACTTTGGGGTCTTTCCAAACTCTACATTACGACTACATCAATGTTGTTGCTACAATGCATTAATCTAAATTCAGATATAGAGATTAGGAGTTTATTAAGGTGTGAGACCTTTGTGCAGGCCAGAGGTGTACACTGATTGGATAATCAGTCTGCGAGTGACATCTGACAGGTCCGCCTCCATTGATTTTCCGAGGGAGGCCATTGGCCACATTGCGCAAGATGGCATATAATGAGTGGAGAATTTAATTCAGACAAACAGCCAGGTTGCAGAGCTAAGTTAATTACATTATGGTAGCAGTCATTACTCTTTACTCTAGTGCTGATGTGCCCAATACAAACAGCCTTCAAGTGTCTGACACCGCTCACCTGGCCGCTCTGACTCAAATGCAGCTTGTCAGCGACATTGTGTTTTGTGTGCTTATTTAACGCAACGCATCAGCCATGCTAGGCTGTGAAATGACAGCTGCAATATTTACTACCCGAACAAACTGGATTCATGTATATAAATCCTTGTTTTTGTGGGTTTTTGTTTTACCATGACTGACATATCAATACAATAAAAATCATCTGCTGAATGGTATCAGTGATTTTCATCTGTAAGTTGATCTGACACATCTTCAACATAATATAAAATCTGAACCAAATAATTTTCTAACACACATTACTGATTTTATTGTGAATGTTTTATCAGTGCACATTATTAAAAAAAGGCTCTGGGGGTCCTTAAAAAGTCTTACATTTAGTTTTATGAAATTTAAAGTAATTAAAAGTCTTAAATATGTTAAATGCTTGATTAAACTTTAAAAGGCTGCGATTTAATGAAAAAAAATGCATTCAAACTCAAAATGCGGTGCTGTTGCACATTCTGCAGGTGGTTTCAGAGCAGTTTGCAATCAATGAGCACTGTGCACGTCAAGCGATCGCTTATTGTTAATGAATTATGACAATGTTCATGTAGATGGTGAATAGATGAATGTATATTTTATCTCATCTTTTTGAAAGAGCAGCTGGAAGTAGTAAAGCATAAACATTTATTATGCATCAAACTTTTTTTTCCTCGTTAATATTGGTATTTTAGTGACACAATCATGTATTTGTAATTTGATTCAACAAACTCTTGTCTGGGCCCCTCAGTCGCGGGAAGGAAAGACTAAGAACATTACTTAACATATTCAGTTCTATCAATAATCACAATAATTTGTAATCTCTCTCTTTAAATGCATTGTTATTATATCAAAAACATCTAATGTCACTCAAACTTTAATTCAAATGTATTGATAAATCAGTACATAAATCAACTTCTATACATATTGAATAAAATATAAATTGAATTTCATTAAGTTTAATTAAGTAAATGATACACGTGATTTTTTTTGAGATTGTATGGGTTTGTTCTGTATGGACATACAGCATTAATTGTATTTGTGCAGGTCTTTAAAAAAGCAATATTTGTGTCTGTAAAAAAGTGCAGATACCCTGGACTTGCTTCACTTTAAAGACAAACAAACAAACAACAAAAAAAATGTTTTTGGCTGATGTTACCAAGGCTGCATCCAAATAGCTATTAAAGCATTGTTTCAGTATACTGTTCTTGGTAGCCTAGCCCTTGTAAAATGTTGCCAATAGCTGCCAACAAATCAGTTTAATGCAATTAATATTAACATAATCAATGTTTAAGGCAATAATAGCAAGTAATCATAATGATAAGTTTGGGAAGTGAATACTGGGATACATTAAAATGCTCTCAAGGGTGAACTTGACCTTCAGCCTTCATGTCCAAGTCAAAAAAAGCCTCCCCAAAAGATGTGAGTTTTCATCCGTTGAAACTCGCATTCAGGTCTGGCACCATTCTGATGTGGAACGCCCAGTTTAATGCTCCAATGAAATCTCCCTGGATTAAATCAAGTCCCACCCGGATTTTTTTCCCCCCCTCATTGAAATAAAAACAAAGAATGGCAGACTAAGCCATTACCTTTGAAGAAAGAACCCAATAACATTGCAAACAGATTGAACAAAAAAATACATTTTGAAATCATGTTGAAATTAGGTCTTGTTTGAATTGTAATGTCTTCATCTCTAATGTAAAGGATTTTTTATTCCGAGAGACAGGAGTACAGAAGACAGGAAATGATGCGTAAAGAGAGATAGAGTGTGATCACGTCTCCCACAATGAGCGCCACTGCTCGGTGTGTCTGGAGCATGTGTACCACCGCCAGGCCGTAGCTCTGACTGTAAAGCACAGGATTAAGTGGCAGATGATTCCTTTATTGTCAGGCTGACTAATGACCACAATGCATTTCCAATGTGTACTCCTTAAGGAGGAGATATATATATAATGACTTTTAAGAAAAACACACACTTTTACACACCTTATAAAATCTCAACAGTTGCTGTCCGTCAATGACATTTTAATTATTTAAAGTGTATTTTAGCCACATGGCAGTTTTGTTATCTTTGGTTTGTCACACCTGCTGAAATGGCTCTGATCGCCACAAAACTGCGAAGTGTCAAACACTTCCTAATGGCATTTGCATAACTCACACATGCCTGGTGTGAATTTCGCCCCTGTTAACATAAACAGTGGTGGGGCGGCTTGTCTCGCGGCACACACAAGAGCCAAGAGAGTTGAGATAATCATAGATATCTAACTGAATATCTGTAAAGAAATTATTACACAGAGGAGATTTAGTTTAGCATATACTGAATTTAAAACACTGAAAACATCAAACGTGAAACTATTGAGCAGTCTTTAAAAAAATGATGGCATCATTAAAAATATATTGTATACAATGTGGGAAAAATATAGATAGGACATACAAAATATATATGTACAGGATAGTGGTATATAGTATATAGATATATTCTACAGTGTGAGAACACACACACACACACACACACACAGGTTTGTTTTTGTGAATTGTGGGGACATTCCATTGGCGTAATGATTTTTATACTGTACAACCCTTATTTTCTATCGCCGTACACCAACCCTACACCTAAACCTACCCATCACAGAAAACTGTGCACATTTTTACTCTCTCAAAAAAACTCATTCTGTATGATTTATAAGCCTTTTGAAAAAAAATGGGGGCATGGTGTAATGTCCTCATAAGTCACCGTCTCCTTGTAATCCCATGTCATTATACAAATTTGTGTCCTGATATGTCACAAAAACGGGCGCACACACACACACGCGCGCGTGTTGGTGCACCTATCAATATGAGGACGTTCCAAAGTTTTTTATACTGTACAAACTGTATATTCTTTATCCCTTAACCTTACACACACACACACATTTTTAATAACGTACTATTTTTTTCTAAAATATGTATATAGTTAAATTCAAAAGTTACATAATGCTGACAAAAAGAACAAAAATAAAATCACTGCATTTCTAATTAATATGCATATTTCTAACCATTATTATCTCCTGTGATGGACAGTACTGCTTTATCTTCATACTCTTGGCTGAATTAAGTAGTTTCGATACACGTTATTCTGCGAGCGGACTGCTCCGAGCGAACTGCTCCGAGCTCACGGCCCAACCGGCCCCGTCATCCGAGTGGCCCCCTGTCACCGCCGTGGCTCCACTGGCCTCTTTTGTTGTATTCTGATAAGATCTACTCAGTATTTGCTTCACCAACCTCCAGTGGTGTGTCTGGTTACTTCACTGCAATTAAGAGAAAGGAAAACATGCCCAGTCGAAGCGCAGAAACATCTTTTGTGTGTGCGTGTGTGCGTGGGCTTTCATTCACAGAGTTTAATGTAATTCATAGATTATGTCACAGAATACATAAGGAAAGAAGAAGCCTTTTGTGGTGCAGTTGTATTTCCTATTGGACATTCTGTCCGGCGCATGCAGTGAATCACAAGCCCCATCAAAGCAATTACCTTTGCTAAAGCCATATTAGTCTTATAATTGGATAATCTTGTATTGCTTTGGCTTAATTCATTCTGTTGCACCAAATGGTTTCCTGTCTTCCATAACATTTTAGGAGCTCATGTTCTTAGTGAGAAATTCTCTAGCTTTCCCTTTGTCTCACATTGTAGTTTTAGTTTATTTTATTTTATTTTTTTTTAGTTTGTTTTGTTTTGTTTTTCCGGAAAGCACAACAGTGAAATGAAATATCTGTGAATCTGAATAAATGCAATGGAATCAGAAGCAATGACTGTGCAATATACAAACTATTGACTATGACTCTTTTCCAAAACCTACTGCGCTGCTTTGCTATCTATTGCCTACATTGGCAGCAGTCTTCTTAGGCAGCATCCTAACAGAATGGGGGTTCATTAAGATTTTACTAAATACTTAATATTCTTAATAATTTTATTCAGCAACGACGCATTCAATGGATCAAAAGGGACAGAAAAGACATTTAGAATGTTCAGATGTTCAGATTTCTGTTTCATATTATGATGGTTTTTGAATGCTCTATTCATCGAACATCCCTGACAAAAATGTGTCATGCTTTCCACAAACTGTTTTCAACATTGATAATAATAAGGAATGTTTCTTGAGCATCAAATCAGCACATTGATGTGACACTAAAGACTGGAGTTATGACTACTGCAAATTCAGCTTTGCCATAATAGGGATAACTAAGATATTTTAAATTGTAATAATATTTCACAATTGTACTGTTTTTATGTTATTTTGATCAAATAAATTCAGCCTTGTTGAGCATAAAACACATCTTTTAAAATAAAACACTATCTTTTAAAAAGATTTGTTTAACTCTAGTGTATGTATGTATAAAATAGCATATAGGTGTATTGAAAACATTACAATATATGTGGTTTGAAAGAATAGGGAGTTTTAAAAATACATATTTTAAATATTAAATTCTATAACCTTGCAGCTGATGGTATTACATTTTCTTAGATTATCACAAGAAAATAAATATTTGTCTATGAAGAATTTTTTTTTTTCTTCTTCTAACACTACAGTTGCTCTCTATTATAGTAACATTAGTTGTTTTCTTTCATCCAAGATACGCTAGATGGGTGAAAAGGCACGGAGCAACACTAAGTCTGCGTGAATGATGTATAAATAATTTAATGGCATCATTTGCATACTGTATGTTCAGCTCTTATTAAAATCTAAACCTACCCCTTGATCACAGGGAAACGCTACTTGTTATTTTTGACCTCTTTGTGAAGCAGGTTTCCTGAATTGATCCCTGCTTTCAGACAGTTGCGCTGTCACCCCCAAGTGTGCTCATGATATCCTACTCTGGACTCAGATTGTGGAAAATTACACTGAATGGCAGAGACCTTCACAACATACCAGAGCTGAAAGAACACGAATAAAGAGGCAAGAGAGATAAAAACGACAGACAGAGAGAGGCAGAAAAGGAATTTTCTGTATCTGCAGCCCTTCCACGGGTGGCAGAAGACAGCTGAAATGCTGGTAATCTATTTATATCAGGAAGATTCCTCTGGACAGTAAAGGCTTTGATTTTTGGACAGGTTCAGAGTCCATTGTAGGGAGGTTGTTTCCCTGGACGCAGGTCACTTATATGACATGTCTCCCAAAAGCATTCTGGCTCCACAAAAGCCATTTGAGGATTGCACGAAATGCTGCAGGAAAAGTTAGATGACATCAAACCCATCAATGTCACATCCTAGTGCCAGTTTGCTATCGGCTGCAACTGAATGCAGTTGTTTTCCGATGCATCCAAGCTAATTTCTGAGGAATATCATTGTTTAGACTGCATCATTGTCCAATGAAGTGTAACTGTGGGAGAACTTCATGAACAAAATATTATTTGACTAAAATGAGCTTAGAAGCAACCCGGTATTCCTGCTGGTGTTGAATGTCCAACATTGTTACATATGGTTTGTTATTATTGTCAGATGCTTGTGCACTCTATTTGAAGGTTGAAAAATCCAGCCCACACTCATTAGAAAAACATACCTGTGTCAACATTTTTGCAAAACGTGTCGTGTACGTTTTGCAACAGTTTCAAAGTGAGTGGTGCTAAAAGGGTGTTTAGTTTTTTTTTTCCAGAACAGATGAATGTGAATATGGCCACGTTTTATTACGTTGGAGTTTGTACATATCGCCACAGTTCTGAATTGAAATGTCCGGTGAGTGGCGCTAAAAGCTTAATGCTCCATAATGTACACCTACACTAAACCCTAACCCTACCCGATAATGTTAACAAAAGCAAATGTGACATAAAAACACAATAGTAACCATGGTATTTCAGCTTGTTTTTGAACTCTTGTCTTTGAGCTCTTCGTATTGCAACAATTTTGTACCAGCTGAGCTACTGAACAAGCTTGTTACGTCAGTAAAACTGAACATCCGGAGCTGGGTAAGTGATGCAAACTCCAAAATATATTTGTTTTCTAATCATGCACTATGCTAAAAAGCGTTTTGAGGTCATAACATTATTGTACAAGGAGCCGCGTGAAAACAAGTCTTTAATAATCCATAATCTGGCCCTGTAATCATAATTGTGTGTGGAAACGATTAAAAGTTCTTGCTGTTTTACTGCCTCTAGTTTTTATTTCTGCTAGAAACTGCAGTGATATGTACATATTGGTATGTATTTTGTGTTTTGCTAAAATGTTGCCACAGGTACATTTTTCCAATGAGCCTGTGTTGCAAAAATCCCTTTGAAATACATGAGATAGATGGTAGCATCTATGTGACAGTGAATTTGTCACAGTTTGAACTGTAAATAAACAAAATAAGGGTTGAGAAACCATTTCACAACACTTTCGAAACATTTCCTGAAAACATTTCACAACTGGTATAAAAATCCAGCTTCAGGCCCTCCAGCAAACCGCTGTTCCCAATCCCATCATGCATTTATTACACCATAAACAGGAAGAAAACATGGTGTCATATTATGTCACACATTCTCTGCATGATTGTTGCCAGCGCAGCGTTACGCGTGGGCTTGAAGGACTGACGGAGCACAAGGCGACGAAGACACTGTTCAGTCAGGCTAATATAGCATGCAAACTCTTCAGTCACTCAAAGCTGTGTCTGTTAGACTGCTGTGTTAATGTGATGCTTTAACCTGTATGAAGAACAGAACCGCCATATCTGGTGTTTACGTTCTCTGATCTGCTAACTAGCTTCAAAATAAAGCCAGTTTTGCTACAGATAACAAATTGCCCTAAAGCCACTTCACAAGCCTGCAAGAATAGCTATTACTAAGTGTCTGGGTTCCAAAACAAGATATTCCAGCAACAAAACTTGAGCAGACAATGAAATGGGATTTCTAAACCAATGACATAACAAAAAAAAAGCTGGACTGATTTAGCAACATTAGCTACTAGGCACTATTCTCAATTCACCACACTCTCAGAAAATAAATGGTCACTGGGATGATACCCTTTAAAAAGTTTCTAATATGTACCATTTCGGTATTAAAATGTACACCTCTCGATACTAATGTGTATCTTTGAGGTACTAAAATGCGCTCTTTGGGTACAGAGGAGTAGCTTTTCAAAGGGTACCACCAAAGAATATAGATTTAGAAAGACGGTTCACTCCTATTAGGTATGAATGAGAGAAACTACAATGCGCAATATGGCGGAATATGACCCATCTTCTAAGTAAAAGAGCCAATCGAAGTCATTTCATCACTGCAGCTGCCGTTAGAGGCTCCAGTTCCCATAGAAACTGGAGACTCACGCTTAGGACTGCACATGTGCATTGGGTCATCTAGCCTGAAAAATAAGCTTTTTTAACACCATTTGAGCATAAGAAACAACATTTATGGGACAGTTCATGTCAGATTTTGTTGCTGATTTAAAACATGTTATTTAATTGTGAGTTCGCCAAGCAGTTTTTGAGATTTCAGGATTCCCCCATTCAAATAGATAGGACTTGGTCTTGAATGCCCAAAATAGCTGACAGGGGACATTGCAAATATGGCCGCCTAGTAAACAGACTTTCCTATAGGGACTTTGGTTCCGCCCCACTGACAACTTTTGTACCTTTTTTTTTCCTTTTTTTTTTTTTTTCTGAGTGCAAGGTAATTATTATTCCAACAAGATATGCAATAATAATTACTATAAATATTTTTTTTTTATTAATATAAATACATGTTAAACCTATAGGTCCTTTACACGCAATCTGCTAACAACCACAATATTTACTACATGGCATAAGCTGATTGGCCTCTGCTGATTTTGCAGCCAATGAGCTTGCTTGCTCACCATTTACATAGTCAGGTTCAGTGTTCGCTCTAAGCTGGTCCTCTGTAACCCTCCACCTCCTCCAGCTCCACCTGTTTAGATTTTGCTACAGGATTTATGTATGCCTATTCCAGACTGTCCTCCAAAAAAACAAACAAAACAAAAACAAACAACAAAGTTCAAAAAAAAAATAAAAACGACCCTATAGGTCGTTTTTTCAAGCACCTTATTACGACCTATATTTACGTTTTATAGTCATGCGCCCTCTAGCTGGGATAAAAATAATGACAGTGTTGTGTTATGTCTGTCTTCATGAAATGATGTATGTACAGTCGCCGGGAAGTGCAAAACAACATTACAAAGTGTGATCAAAATGCATGTTTATTTAAATGCAATGTATGGACTTTTTACACCATTTGTCCTATTTCCATTTAGCAAAACTCATTTTTTTTATTAATGACTACACCTACCCCATCCCTAAACCAACCCTAGGTGATTTATAGTGCATTTATACTTTATGAGCAGATAATCACATGATTGCAAATTGTTATATATTGCAATTCTCTGCCAATTGAGCTAAGCGAAACCCGAAATATGACTCAGATAAAAGGGAACAATGCATTAAAATGAAAGTGTCCTGTTGTCAATAAGGGGTGCAACTTTAGCAAACATTCCTATGGGTCGTATTTCATGAATTAAAATGAAAGTGTCCTGTTGATGATAGCGACGCAAATTTAGTAAACGCTCCTATGGGTCGTATTTCAGGGAAGTGACAAACGACCTATATTCATGCAGCAGCAGCATATCTTACATGATCACAGCAACATGTCTGTGTATCTGTTGACAGTAGCAAGTCCATACATCTAGTCTGCCAAGATTTTATAATAGCCCAATAATAACATAAAAACATTACCATAGTCACATGACAAAAACTTGGCATGTATATTGGCCTTTTCAATGTTCAGTCCTTCAACTTTCTTTAAAAGTTTAAAAAGTGTAGGGGGTCAAACGAGTTCAGTCTCAATCTAATGTAGGGACAGCTGCGTCTCAGTTTCACTGCTCACAGTCTTAGTTAACACATGTAAATGAGGCTAACGATCCAGACACAATCTCTCATGGCTTTCTTCTCCAGAGCCTTGAGCCTATCAGCTCAGAATGAGATATCACCACAGAATCACCACACAAACAAACTAGAGCCATGCAAGAGACTGGGTTTGAGGCTCCTTCCATCCACAGAATTTCCTCCATTGCCTAGATTTAAAATGACATAATTTTACTTTCATAATCATCAAACAATTACTGATGTTTTGAGACTAAAAAGCTATGCATATGTATTAGAAACTTGAAAGTTCCTCATTTTTAACATATGGACCAGGCAATTCAAAGAATTTCAAATGCAAGTCAAAAATCTTCATCTTTCCACTCCATTTGAGTTGTAATCTTAAACTAGAATATATATATATATATATATATATATATATATATATATATATATATATATATATATATATATATATATATATATATATATATATATATATATAGTATTATTATTACAAGTCTGAGAGGAAGATTGAAGTCATATAGAGTTAATTATGATCCAAACTGTGATAAAAATGAGATACCAGGGAGAGTATCTTAATAAGATGGTGGATTCGACCACAAGTTTGTCCTTTTTAACCACAGAAATGGCAGAGTGTCGACTCTCGGTGACTCTTTGCCAAGCGTCCGACTGTTCTGTTGAGCTTGTGGGAGGCGAGGATGTAAAATGAAAGTCACTTCCTTTCCTAAACTATTTTGCTTTCTCATTCATCAAATAAATACACACAGCAACTCGACACAAACGACACACAAATTGGCTAGGCGGAAAGCTATGTGACAGTAAAAAATTGCAATTAGTTTTTCAGATGCAAAAGCAGCATTAATAGCAATAATTTTTCACATGCAAAAGCAGGTGCACATTTGAACTCAAAAGCGAATGGCCTCAATGTTTCGATGGCGCCTTTGGAAAAGGTCAATATCGTAGCATCAGGTTTAGCATGAGGCTTTAACTGCTGGTTGCGTTGTCAAGAGAGATTTAGACCTGACAGTTGATTTCTCTCCGGGAACAAACTCCGCCCTCCTTATCTGTCTGCCGATTTTTAAACGATTTACTGTCGAGCTTGTTCTCAGCCTCACACCAGTATGCTTGCTTTTATCTGGAAAAGTCACACACAAAAAAACTGATCTTGAGAATTTAAGTGCTAAGAATTTATACAACACTTCTCCAGTGTTAGCTTGTTTACTTTAATTAAAGTATTTGGCCTTTAATTAAAAGCTTCTAAATGAGTCTGTAGTTTGTGGGAAATCCTGAATCATCTGTTAGCGTGTGAAACATCCAAGCTCAAATCATCTCCATATCATTTCCTCTCACAAGAAATCAATCAATCAACCTGCCCAAATCAATCATCGGTAGATTTCTGCGCCACCCCGCTTTTAATGTCGCCCATTCCAGACGTTCTTTTAATGCCCCTCACTTTATGTTTTGTGTTCACTTCTGCCATCTTAAAAATTAATCATCCTGTTGAATAATGGCTCACGATGGTGCTGAATAATTGATGATCTAGTGCTTAATAGAGGGACAGAGGAGGCGTTACGCTCACACAACTGCTCTTGTCTGAGAGAGACAGACGAGTTGGATTGTGTGTGTGTGCGTGTGTAAAATAATCAATAATCAAACGTCAATGAATGAAAGGCACATAAAGACACATATGAGTGGGCTTATTTATCAAGGCTGACATGAAATCAGATTCACTTTTTTTAACACATGTTTCTGATCTTATTGTGCATCCCATCTGTGCACATTATCCTAACCCTAAAAAAAAAGTTTGTCTTTATATAAAAAAATAAAAAAATCATAATGTAAATGAAACTCTTTCTGCCTCCGAAATTCATTTTGGCTCCTCCTTGCTAAAATAAAATGTCAGAATAATTTTATATTACAGTTACAGTTACCAAGTCTATTCAATAATCCAGTGACTTAAATGCTTTAAAAATCAAATGGTATAGCTCATTTATTTATTTATTTATTTATTTATTTGGATCATCATCTGTGCATTTATTTAAATTGTATTATTTAATTCTGTATTTTCTTTAAATACCCTGTTTCACTTGGAAATATGTCAGATTACTATGTGAAGTAAAATGAGTGGATGTTGTTTCATGTTGTCTTTAATACAAGAGAGCTCTTAGTATGAATGCATCTGAACAAATCACGCTGAATGACCGAACGTCACACCGTCACACACACACACACACACACATGCATTTTCACCTGTGCATTTGCACCATTTTGACAGCAACAGTGCTTTCATTGCTTTTGCAGGAATTAAAAATTGATGCATTTTGTTGAAACTGAGATGATGAGCCTATGAGAATAGCAGAAACCTTTCCTTTTATCTGTAGTTTCTCCTGATGTTTTATGACCTCTTACATTGGCTGGCTCTCTTTTTTTGTGGCATGAAGACAGATGTTGTTCCCTTGTTTGCTCTCCTTGTTTTGTCAGGCTGATGCAAAAACACAGTCACTTTCCACAAACCTTGAACAGAGTAGGGCCTTAAAAATTAAGTTTCTTTTTTTATTTTTTTCTTCCTTTCAACAAATAGTCAGTGAAAAGAGTCAAATATTAAATATATTTTGTGGTCCTTTTACTAAAATTTGTGTTTAAATTGCCCTAAAATTTTAGCCTAAATAAATAGGGGCCAACTAATCATGACTAAATGTTGGTTTGTAGATGCTGATTGATATGTATATTGAATGAAAAGAAAACATCCTCTTTTTCCACATATTTCACATATAAAACATAATAAACAATGTATTTAACAGGGTTAAATGGTATAGCGTAACAAATGCAGGTGTGCAAATTGCAATATTTATAAATGGCCTATTTTATGCTATTTCTTGGATGTCACAATTTTAAATAATGTTACATTATATGCAACGTAAAGGACAAAATCGTACAGTAACAGAGTCACATGCAAAATGGGATTACATTTTTAGTTATTTAAGTTAAATGAGTAAAATTATTTATGTTACAGTAGATTGTATATTATATCTAATAGTTCTGACAAACAAACAACTAAGTAACTAACTAAATAAATACATATTTGTGCCGATAATGCTTTAAAAAGATATGGAACTCCAAAGTGTACCATTTTCGTGTGAAGTGCTCACTGCATTTTTCTGCCAAATAAAGTCTGTTTCCCTCCTGTATCCCAGCTGAAGGGGAAACATGGAGTGTCAAGGACTTCTTTCTTCTGATTGGCAGGTGCTATCCGTGTAAGATACCTGTATAATGGTGGTCCTCAGAATTTTTTTGACCTTCTTATACGTCTCCCCATATTAATGTCACTCTATTACCGTTAAAACGGAGGCTTCTTGGGGAAAACACGACGGGACTGAATCCTCCTTATCGTCGGCAACCTGAAAGGAGGAATTTGGCGCTATCAGTTAATGGAAATGACATTTTTTAAATTTCATTTTCAGATAATCCACTCCTTGTCCACTAAAACATCAAAATTACTGTTAACAATATGTGAAGGCCATATTAAAACTTACTTACTCATAGCAGTCGAGTCCTATTATAATCATCTCTGAGAGACACCGTGCCATTTTAATAGGATTTCTGATGCGTTCTGCACGTTATTACGCCGGTGTGCATGTCATTTACCGTCGGAATTAGAATGCTGTGTATCAGGGTAATGAATAGATGAGTAAACTACCCCCTTCCTGTGGAGTATGAATGTGGTGTTGGGTAATCGCTACCAAAAAGGGACTGTTCAATCTATTTCCAGAAACTTCCCCAGAAGCTCTGGTTTGTACTGAATTTGGTTCTGCTCTGGTTCTTAGTTGTGTTTTCGTCTCTTGCTTGTGTGGCGGCTTGATAGAGGCCTTGATTACTCTGATTAATGGATCACGAGCATCTTCTTTGAGAGAAGGATGAAAAGAA
Source organism: Chanodichthys erythropterus (assembly GCF_024489055.1). Classification (NCBI taxonomy): domain Eukaryota; kingdom Metazoa; phylum Chordata; class Actinopteri; order Cypriniformes; family Xenocyprididae; genus Chanodichthys; species Chanodichthys erythropterus. The sequence continues at coordinate 27,528,612 of NC_090226.1, forward strand.
GTTAAAAAGAGTGAGATTTCATTCACAGAGAGTGATTACAGTATTTTACCACCACTCAAAGCGTTATATGTGCCTTTTTACCCTGTCTGCGTGCTTTCATTAAAGCAGTTATTCAGATTTGACATGGTCATGAGACAGTTTTCTCACAAAGGGTTTCATGCATCTTTTCCAGGACTTAAACACAGAGCTAAATGGCTAGTTAAGAAGATACATTTGCAGTTCTGGTGTAGAAGCCAGCTGTGCTTGTAAGGAATCAACGCAGGAATAGGAACCGCAAGGAAATGAATGATTTTGTTTTCTTTTATTATTCAATTCTGATCCAATTCCGGACCGTAAATGATTTCATTAACAAGTCCTTTAGTCATTTTGATGGAGCTGGATCATGATTCATGAGGTTTTCTTGTTGTTGTTGTTTTACTGTTTTACTGTTGGTCGCGATCAACTTAGCTCACAATGCTTTTGAGAAATGCAGCCTTGGTCTGTTATTAATCCACATATCAGACTACATCCGTAACACTCAGTGTTTGTTGTTGTGCACAATTACTGCCAAAAACACAACAGAAAGCTATATTGTCTATTGATTGTCTTTGTAGTATTTTACATTGCCGAGGCTTTCTCTTTGACTACATTTAATTTAGACAGCAAGCTAACAAAAAAGATAACTTCGTTTGCTGTAGCAATGCAGATTCAATAGTGACAAAGTGTTGAATAGTGCTGTAGGAAACTTGTTCCATTTGTTTTAGTGAAAGAGGTTTAAGAACTATTAACGGATTAGTTTACCTACAAATGACAAATCTCTCATTTTTAATCACCCTCATGTTATAAACCTGCATGTCTTTGTTTCTTCTATGCTGAACACCACTAGAAAATGCCTCGGTCATTCTTTTCTATCTAACTGCAATGAGGATTGAAACTTTCAAGCTTCATAAGGAATGCAAAAATCCCCTTGTTTTTGTTGCGCAAAAGAGAGATTTGATTTGCTTTTCCTGTCCTCTACGTTTAGTTTATAATGACATATGTTTCCTCATTCATTGCTTGTACAATAGCATTTAGAGTTTTTTTGTCATTTGCTCATTTAGTGTTTGACATTGTCGTCCATCTGACCTTAATACATCCATCACCCCTGATATTATGATGTTTGTCCTCTGCTTTTAAGATGTACACAAGCGGCAGCGTCCAGATGGCAAAGGTGAATGTGTGACAGTCGAGTCAAATGGGATGTGTGCAGAATGACTTGTGTGTTGCTATGCATTAACTGGCCCACCCCTGGACCGCTGATTGATTTCCTCTAGCGTTTCTGGCTCAACGGGGCACTGTCATCTGATCACTGACCTGATATTCTAGCACAAATACGCAAACATCGAAAACAAACCCTTCACTGGCAAATGTTCATGAAAGGGTATTTTTTGCTATTTTGGGTCAGTCTGCAAAACTGGTGACATTTGTGTCCCTCATAAAAAATAATGAACAATAAGTTACTAGCACTACCAATATGTGGTTACACTTTATTTTAAGGTGTCCTTGTTACAGTGTAATTATGTATTTAATTTTCAAGTATATTGATTAGGATTAGGGTTTGGTTTGGTTTAGGTTTAGTTGCATATAATTATGTATAATTTACTATATTAAGTACATCTGTGACAAGGACACTAAAATAAGGTGTGTTACACGTTATTTTAAGGTTTCTTTGTTACACTGTTATTATACATTTAAGTAATAAGAATATTAAGTAACTACATGTCCTTACTATAGGGTTAGGATTAGGGTTTGGTTTGGTTTAGGGTTAATAGCATGTAATTATGCATAATTTATAGTTATTACCAACTACATGTAACATATGTAAAAATGACACTGTAAAATAAAGTGTTACCAAAAAGTGTTACATAACATGTTAATACCTGTACTACACAATAGAGGGTGATTGTTGTATTTTTTGTCTTTCCACCCCGTATTTCCAAATATTTGCTGAATGTTCCAAATATTCAAATATTTACCCAATAATACTGAAGTTAAAGCTTATGTTTTTTTCTGTATTCGGTCTCTCTCTTGCTATATATTTTCTATATTTATTGTTAGAAAAATAAGGATAAGTGTCTCCAGGTTATGTGTCAGCCCTGTTACTTTACTATTGTTTTAAAGCAGCTGTACAAATAATAAAAAAATGCTTTTTAAGGAATGGAATGCTTTAAGGATGTAGAGGCTCCTCTTTTTTCACTTTATCTTGTTTCACATGGGGACTGCCCTAAAATGTTGCCCTGCTACCATGCATTTTTTATTATAAACAACTGACAATTGTAAAAAGAAATATGACTTCAAATGATATCTTAGACAGCACCTTATATGCAATGTCAATGTCAAATTGAACTGTAAAACTGGCGACCTTGTTCTGAAGACGTGATCTATGCCAACATAACACTTTAGCTAGATCATGAAATGCAATTGATTAATACTCAGATTGCAATTTGTTAACAGTTGAACATTACTGGTGTGATGGAATGCTTAAAAGTAAAGCTACTATGAAATCACCTTGCTGGAAAAGATATGTTTCACAAATTCCCCTTTATGAATATTTAGCATGTCAGCTTGTGTGCTTTGTCACGATGTTGGTGTGTTTGAGTTCTATTGTGCGAATGCGTGTCCCTGTTTATGGGCCCATTTTTTATACACTTGTCATATTCTTTGACCATCAATCTCATGGCTCTTTTTGTAGTTCATTGAAAGCTTGGGGGTTAATTCAGAGGTCAAGCGAGACTTGCAAGCTGTCAATCTCGCATTGTAAAGTTTGTAAACCCCCCTCCGCCCCCCTCGGCCTTGCCTCTTGTGCATTATTCCTGCACCCACCCCTCTGAATAGATGACTCCTCCTCTATTCTCCGGTGGGTCTCACTCCCGCTTGGGAGAAAGACGGCCGCATAATTACACATCTGCCCTTTGTTTCTCTGTTTTGGCATTAACATCTCAAACTGGTCTTTCAGATCTGATTTGAACGGCTCTCTTCTCACCCGGAGAAGAGGAATGTTCTTTCAAAGTTCCTCTTTTTATTTCATGCAACTGTTTTGTTGAGGAACTGTAAGTGTTGCTGGGCTGTTGGAGCAGATGTACACAGCTGTGAAAAAGCCTTCTGGGTCTAGACCTCTCCATCGATCACAGCCCTTATATAGCTTTGTTAGTTTCTACGTGAGCAACACAATTCAGCGAAGCTTTCGGCATAAAACGGCAGCCCGGTTTGCTCCATAATCAAAGGAAGTGCCGGTATCAAACATACCGGCCCGAATCCTTTGAAGATGAACGGTTGCTGTCTTAATTTGTCATGATTACAGTTTTTAATTTGATTTGAGAATACAAAACACACAGAACGGCGACAACAGGCTTTCCCGCTGTGCCGCGTCAGCGTTGGAACTGCAGTATTTGTTTGAAGCACTTAACAGGTGTTGATCGGCGGTCTTTGCTGAAGCTTAGGGAGATAAGGCCTCCCGTGGAGGGGAGAGACCTCAACACGTTTAATGAGGAGCGCGGGAGTCAGGCGGGCCGCCTTCGTCCATGGCTCCGCTTCTGGAAACTGATCAGCATGTTAACTGCTCACAGCGTGAGACGAAGATATGAAAGTACGGAGCTGTTGTCGTTGATTTAGTCGAACACCCTTTGACTATGTAGGGATCAACCCTCATCCTTTATGCATTTATTTTCCTCACTGCTAACTGCTGTGAGCCGCCACCACAACGGCATCACTAGTGATTTTTTTTTTTTTTTTTATCTCCGAAAATCTCAGCACAGATGATTTTAGGGAGAATAAAAATACTCTCTTTCAGAATCTAAGTAGGCTGGGAGGCTCGACAGCATTGTGCTGTTACAGTATTTTGCTGATGCTAATGCTAATGATGCTACACCCACCATTTGAGTCTTTTCATGAAAGGAGTATCGTTGGTGTCCACAATATTTGATGTGAACCAAAAACAAAAATCATGTATTATGTGTTTTGCCAGAATAAACATATTAATTCATGTGTGTGTGTGTGTGTGTGTGTGTGTGTGTGTGTGTGTGTGTATATATATATATATATATATATATATATATATATATATATATATATAGTATGTAAACAAACTTTTTTTGTTAGATGCAATTAATTGTGATTAATCGATTTGATAGCGTGTGTGTGTGTACTATTTATTACACACTATACTATTTATAGTCACATTGTTGACTTTTGAATAATAATAATAGGAGGCCATTCAGACATTCTTTGTCTGATTATACGGAAATGTTCCATTCAGTGAATACCTCTACTTGTATATGTTAATATAATTAACAATAATTTCTCACCTCACAACCATATATATGACAATCCAGGAAGCAAAAATTCCAATACTTTTTTTTTTTTTTTTCTTTTTGACTAGACATGAGGAAATGCCCTGTAATGCAATGATGTATTAAAGGGTGGTGAGATATATTTAGTGTATCTTCAAGAAACCTAGGGGGGGTGCACACACTGTTTTTAATGGGCTCCTAAGTGGCTCGTTACTGGAGTGACGATGTTTCCCATGAGGCCGTGAGTGTGTTTTATGGGAGGCCGGTGGAGGGTGTAAACATGCAGAGAAAGAAAACATTTAAAATATGAGATACTGTATATGATAGAGTTCTGTTTGGCTGGAGAATATGCAGCGGTGGCTTTAGAAAGCTGAGAAAGCTGCCTCCTCTCAGAAAAGGATGGTAGCAGAACAGGTTTGGGAGAAAGAATCAGATAAACGGTAACGACAGGCTTTGAGGTAAATGGCTTGTTTGTAATGCGGGAGGTGCTGTTTCAGGTCTCAGTCACCTTCCAATAGAGGGTTTCTACACCTGGGAGGAAATCTGTGTGAATTTGCTACTGGAAAAAACAAACAAAACATTGCATGGAGGAACTGAGGCAACTGAGACTGGAGCAGTTTAAAGGAGGAAGTTTTTATGCCTGAGGAGCTCTTCATCGACAGCCAAACACTGACAGTCCACTGTGGTTTTCTTGCAGGCTCGGAGGTCAATGATGGTTATCTCTCAGAGTGACTTCCCTGGATCGTTGTGACTACAGTGATTTCGACTCAGACATGTGGAAAGCGGCAAGTCCAGTCAGAGCCAGGATGGGATGTTCAGAATGGAAGTCTTTGGTCCTCTGCGGCCTGGTGTTCGTCTTGACGGTTGTACAGAGTTCTGACGGTAAGACTTTTTTTCCCTCGAAATATTACACATCTTTCATAAAAGCAACATATTCTTGCTATCATCTGAATTAGCCACAAGTTTGGGTTTATGGTGCTGTTTTTTGGTCTTTTATGAGGTGGACGTTTGAAGCAGACACCATTTCTGATAGCTCAGATGAATAATGGCTGTTTCCTTCCAGACAGATAGCCTGAGGTTCTCGGGAAGCTGTGTGCATTAACACAGAGCTTGCCTTCGTTTTCTTTTCGGTTAAATTAAAAGAAAGACCATACAGTGTTTCTGAGTTTTCCCTCATCTCATCTCCAGTCTGTTTACTCTCATGTCCTGTTCTAACTATAGGCCTAAACCCTACAACTGCTCATTATAAACAATATCCTCAAGTAAACACGCCTCATTACACTCTGTCCCTGCCGTAATATCTTTTTAATGCATTTTTATAATTGAATTAAATGGGTTACTGCCATAGCCATGGCTGGAAGTTTCTGCTTGTGCAGAAACTTTGAGAGATTGATTGCTTGAGGGTTTGTTCCCTCTTTCTCTCGAGTATATCCTAGAAACTTCAGATCTCATCTTTCTGATTTCATTTCGTGGGCCGAACGCTGACTATAGGTTCGGATGTAGCTCATTTGTATTCTGTGCATCTTCTCAAACGACATTTTCTGGTTTTTATAAAGCTGAAACGCAAAGCAGTGATGAAGTATTGTGGAGCCGTTTTATTGATAGTATGTCTGCCATTGAATGCCATGAAATGTGGCATTGCGCTCTTACAGAAATGAATCAGGGTTGTATATGCTGATTGCTTTATTAGTCTGAGCTGAGCTCCTAATGCTTATTTGATAATCGTAGTGATATTACTGCTTCACAAGAGTGAGTCTTAAAACTGAAGAAATTGCTATATATATATATATATATATATATATATATATATATATATATATATATATATATATATATATATATATATATATATATATATATATATATATATATATATATATATATATATATATAGCCACCGGTCCCCACAATGTAAATTAATTAATAAAAATACTAAATGATGTTTTTGTGAGAAAATAAAGGTGTGCACAGTTTCCTGTGATGGTTAGGTTTAGGGTTAGGGGTAGGGTAGGGGGATAGAAAGTACGGTTTGTACAGTATAAAATGCATTGCGGCCTATGGAAAGTCCCCACAATTCACAAAAACAAACGTGTGTGTGTGTGTGTGTGTGTGTGTGTGTGTGTGTGTGTGTGTGTGTGTGTGTGTGTGTGCTTTTGTTTATATTACATTGTGGGGACCAAATGTCCCCATGATGTAATATAAACCTGAGTTCACCTACATCGTGGGGACCAGCCAGCGGTCCCCACAATGTAAATGGGTTTATAAATCATATAGAATGAGTTTTTGTGAAAAAGTAAAAGTTTGCACAGTTTCCTGTGAGGGTTAGGTTTAGGGGTAGGGGCAGGGTAGGGGGATAGAATGTACAGTTTGTTCAGTGTAAAATGCATTGAAGTCTATGGAAAGTCCCCACAATTCACAAAAACAAACATGTGTGTGTGTGTGTGTGTGTGTGTGTGTGTGTGCGTGTGTGCGTGTGTGTGTGTGTGTGTAAAAATTATTGGCTGTTTTCTCTCCTCAGCCAATAGATCTTTATGTTTCATTAACATATGTAAATGCAGAAACTTCTAGCTACACAAGCTCAATTTCTGTGTCAGAGCATGATTAATAAGTATTGTTGGATTCTCACTGCCATAGTATTGTAAAAACAAATGTCAAATATGTACTATGTGTTGGCCAAATATGTGTGTCTGCATTTTCAGAGTACAGGCTTTTTTTTTTAGTTCACTTAATATAAAAGTCAACAGGAGTCATATTGACTCATTCATGTACAGTAACAGGGTGCAGGTTTATTGTTTGATAAATTAGCATCACTATTTACCAGCAATTACAGTTTTTCTTTGAACACACTGTCACTGGCTTATTTCACGATGAGGCTAAGTAGTTCTGAAAGAAAGCTTTGCTTTATATGTCTGGCCAATTTTCTGGTAAGGATTTTGAGTAATACGAGACATTCTTTTTTTTTTTTTTTCCTTTTTTTTTAATTATGGAAAGGACTGAATAATATCCGTCCGTGTCCTGCTGCCTTGGGCTCATTCACAACGAATAGCAGGGAACCGTGGCCTCGACCGGCGGCCACCCGCCTGTATTCATAAAAACACTTCTCCATCTCCATCTTAATTCATATCAGAACAGCTTCTGTGTGACTTCCAGATAGGCAAATCACACATCTTAGAATTAACAGCGTTCTTGGCGGCTGTAGCCTTTTGACAAAATAGAATTAAAGATTGAACTTTTAATTTTTGAAGAGCTAACTTTCACCTGCCTCTATTAGGCAAATATATAAGCCAGGTTTTCTTCAAGTGAATAGTTTCCTTTCATGATGTTCTTTTTTCATGGAGGCTGATTGCAATCTTGACCTATGATGCCTCTATTTCAACTGCGGTTTTTAACTCAGAACTGGAGATTCAGTCAAACTTTTTAGATATTTAAAGGTCATCCCTATTGATTTTCAGATTCGCAACATGATATGAATAAATACAGGACTGTATGTCATTTGCATGTCTTCAAAGCATATGAAAATGTTTGGGATGAAAACTCTCACCATTAGCAAGAGCTGAATGATATACACTGCATGATGGTCAAAGTGTTTGCACATCTGTCTATCTGCATGCTTTACAAAACCATAATTTATTGTCATGGTAACACTTTAGTATGGGGGACATAATTAACTATGACTTTTCCCTCAATAAACTAAGTTTACTGCTTATTAATAGTTAGGAAAGTAGTTGTTGTAGTGATTAAGTTCAGGTATTGGGCAGGATAAACGGATGTAGAATCTTTTTTCATTTTTTCTTTTTTAATGTTTTGTTGATTTCCGTTCCAAGTTCTAAAAATGAACATTATCAGATGGGATGCAGTAACTTTCATTTCATTAAACTATTCCCAATAAATTCCTAAATTTTCCAATATAATATCAAAATAAATACAAAAAAAATGTATGCAGAGTAACCTTGAATTTTTGTCATATCACCCACCACAATTCTACAAATCCTTGTTACATTTGAATCATACCCCAAAGTTTAACACTCTTCCCTATATAAGTGTAACCTAAAAATCATATTTTCCATCTCACATGGGCCCCTTATTTGGACAGCTGCTGTCCCTCTTGCCTTCAAACTCTGACTGAAATGAGCTGTCTGTCTCTCTGTCTGAAACGAGCCGTCTGTCTTTCTGGCAGAAATGAGCCATCTGTCTCTCTGACTGAAATGAGCTGTCTATCTCGACTCTTTAAACACCTCAGTTGAATGTCTGCTGATTAACAGTAAAAATATGTCACAGGGATGTCTAGAATGGCAGCTCTATATATATATATCTGTATGTGTGTGTGTGTGCTTGTGTGAGTCCACAAATATACATTTTGTGTTCATGTATCATGTATCATGAGAAATGAAGGCTGGTTGTTTTAGTGTTTTTTTTTTTTTGGGGGGGGGGGGGGGTGGGGTGCTCAAAATCAAGGTTTGTTGAGTAGTTTCTGTTACTGTCTTTGTTTAGCTGTCTCACTCTCACGGTCTTTCTCCCACCCACATGTCTCTTTCTCATCTTCTGTCCTTTTCTCCATGTCTCTGGGCTGTTGGTCTCTCTGAACTCACACACAGACAGAATTAGAGCGGATCTTTCCAGTTTCTTTGATTGACGGGGTTGTGCATTTGTCTCCTCATGTGTCAAGCAAGTATTTTAGGGAAAAATATGTGTTTTGTATTATGATTTTATGTCTATTCTTTGGAATGTAAGTGAAACAAAAATAATAGAAAGAACTAGTTATTTTCTAATTATTTTTCTTGATCCGGGATCCAGATCCATTTTGGTATCGCTAACCCTGCTTAAAGAGAGAAAAAAATAAAATAAATAAACAAACCAGCCTAAGGGAGTTTGTTGGTCTTTGCTGGTTCCCAAGCCTGACCAGTTGAGAAGTGCCCTTCTTAAATCATTAAAATAAACTAGACTAACCAGCTCAGCTAGTCTTGCAGACAAGCTTAGGCTGGAATATGTATGCATTCCCTTTGTATTTAAACAGAGAATGCTAATTTGCAAGATTCATAGCAGATTTGTTTCTTACTGAAGGGTCTGATTAAATGACGTGGATCCTGCTGTGAAAAAACGCCGTTCTCTTTAGAGACGGACAAGTGTGGACAAGCCTTTCACATGCCTCAAAATCCCATCTGTGCAGTTACACTTTGTAAGGAAACATTTAAACTAGCGAAACTGATTATCTTTGAGCGGCTAAAGCCAATTCCCCTCAGCCTCAGCCCTGTGGCTTTTTGTTCATATCGACGTTCCGTCAATATCAATATATCTGAATTCGCCCTTATTTAGCTTCTTTATTAAGATCTTGGATCCAGATCTCGGATTCCTTTGTTTTCGTTTTTATACCTCAGACTACACAGCTCTCTTTGTGTCTTTCTTCTTCTTGTCTCCTGCTTTTTGTTTTTCCTCTTACCCAGGGGTTTTCTATCAGACCGAGGGATCAGACTTCCCATAATGCCGAGCGGCCGGGGGGTCAATATGCCCGCATTCGTCTTCACCGTCTTTCATCAGCCCTCCTCCTGATCTGTATGATAAGAAAGGAGAATAGTGGGTCGGGGGCAGACCGCTCAGCAAGGTGTGTCTGTTGTCCGACGGCCCCCTGCAGCCGAGCTCTTTAAATCCTCATTAGGATTTAACCGGGAGGAGACGCTGGTTTTAATGGATTAAGCCTCATCACAGCTGCCTCCTGATTGGTGTTTGTCATGCAAAAATCAAACAGGGCCTGTCACATGTTACTCGTTACTTTGTTTCCTGTTCTTCCTGCGAGGTCTGGCTGATACAAAACATTGTGTTATTGGGCTCTATTAGTGTTAGTAGTGGCTTACAAAAAGAAAGCTTGCAGCATGGTTTCAGGATAATAGACTTGCGGGTGTGGGTGATGAATCCGATGAGAAATTGACTGAAACTCAATGACGTTGTCAATTCATTTGCATTGTTTTGCATTTAGCTCCAATCAGCGGCATAAAGCAGGTTAATATAGGACAGGCTTTTTTTTCTTTTTTTTATACGGAGTGAAATTTTTCTTGTGGCATTCAGTTGGAGAACAACTGACTAAAAATGGCAACAATATGTGTGTGATAGTAGATTAGGTGTTTTCACATAGTTTAGTGTTTGAACAACTGTGTTGTAATTTTTTAAAGCTTTTGAAACAGTCTGTTTAAATGCCAGACATGACATGTTCTAATCTAGATATTTAATCAAAAAAAAAAAAAAAAAAAAAATATATATATATATATATATATATATATATATATATATATATATATATATATATATATATATATATATATATATATATATATATAATTAGGGGTGTAACGGTACAAAAAAATGACGGTTCGGTACGTACCTCGGTTTTGAAGTCAAAACTTTCAAAACTTTTTTTTTTCATTTACTGTGTCTCTGTCTTTAAATTAATTCAATTAAACTTAAAATATTATTAAGGATTAAAAAAAAAAAAAAAAACTCTGCTAATGCTGTTATCTATAAAGAGAGTACTTACTTTACTATAATATTAAAGGTTACAATTAACAACAGAGTTCATTTCTGTCAGGACCACTATCGTTAAATGTTATTGATAATGCATAGAGTTTGTATTGGCGGTATGGTTCTGTTCTGGGCAAGAACTCCCTACGCATCCATGCAGCCTAGCATGGATAAGAGCAGGGAGAGCAGCAATATCCCCCCTTTGGGTAAACAGAACAGAACCAACATATGCAGTTTTTGCATTAACTTCTATATCTAATTATAAAATTATGTTTCTCCAAATTTGTTGTTGAAATATAATCATTTACACAGTGGCTGTAATAACATGTTTCATGGATTTATTTAAACATATATTTTAAATAATGAAGACATCACTATCAGGTTAAGTAACATATAATTAATATATAGGCTAATACAGTGCGTATATTTAGCGAAAGAGTTAATTTCTCTAGCGAACAGCTGTGGACACAGAATGGCTTTTCTAAGGTAAATGTGTGACACTGTTTACAAGCTGTTTTATTAATGTTTTTCTTTGGTTAGAACACTGGTTGAGTGATTACACGAGATACGTTTCGGTAAGTTGTACTGTGTCTTTCAACATACCTGTGTATGGATGTTCATTCGTGTTCATTTTGTAACTAGTAGTGAAGAGGAAGAGATGATCACGTTCACTCACTCTGCGCGCAGCCATTTGAACTGAGGAGGTGCCTACTATACAGCGTCTGTTGTGCCACACTTAAAAAAAAAAAAATCAAAATGGCATTTATTGTTTGAATTTTGACAGAATTTGAAAAAAAAAAAAATTACACTTTGTTTATTATCGAAAACACAGAGCTTATTATGATTATTGGTGGTTAAAGCTGGTTAAAAGTGGTTAGGCAACAATGCATTACCACACACGCCCCTTGGATTGGAGTGTTGATAGCCTGTGACTGACTGTATTTGTCGTATAACTGCATGAGCCGATCCGTGATGTCCGTACCATACGATTCGGGACAAATTATTTATTTATTAATTATTAGAACATGTAATGTCAGGCATTTTAACAGAATACCTTAGATTTTTAGACAACCAAAACTGCATCTTTTTATTTATTTATTTTCAGGTAATAATGTTTGCTCCATGTAATACCATCTATTTTTTCTAGTTTTATTCAAGTCAAAATTGTTATCTGATCTCACTAAACAAATCTAACAAATTAGCAGCAAATTAGCAACAATTGCAGATTACCACATTTTTCCAGTGAATTCAAATTCAGTCAAGTTTAATTGGTGGATATTGCTTGCTTAAGCAGTTTCAGTGTAGTCAGTTACCTTATGTTAGTTGTAGCTAATTACTTTTTCAGGAGGAGCTTGACTGTAAATTGAAGTACTTCAAATTATTTGCAGCTTGGCAAGCTGCAGTTTCAAAGTTGCTTCCTCAACACTGATGGCATTAGAGAGAAATGCCTGCTCTTTCAGGGACAGTTTCAGCTGAGAAGACAACTATGCATTGCTTAAACTGACAGTGATGAAGACCATCTCTTATTACAGGTTCCTGAGTGTTTGCAGGTTTTCAGTGGATGTAGCCCACATGAGTCTCTGTGTGTTGTGTCTGTGTCTCTGGCTCTTTCTTATCTTGTTTGGTGTCAAGCTGGTTGGTGAAATGATGGGTACAGCAGCAGGAGGTCACAGCAGACCCATTGAAATCAGACCTTACACCTTATCTTCTTGTTAAAGCACATATCAAATCTAAACAGAATTGTGCTGTGCAATATTTACGATTCGGCTCTCTGGCGCTCTCAGGACTGTTTCTCTGTAATGTGGTTGTTTAGGAGATCTTGAGGAGGTGATATCATGAGGAGATACAGGCCCCTATTATAACCATCTTTGTTTCACTTCTCTTGTTTTTGTTTCGAGTCTGAAAGATTCGATCAGACTGATGGATGAAGCCGAGAAATGGGGTTGTGGATTCACCTCTGAGACGTTCCAGTCTCGGATCTTTGAAAACAAAGATGAAAAGATGCATCACTGTTACTCATCTCCTTTCTTCTGTTTTACTCCTGAAACTCTGAACATCATCACTGATCTAGAAGACTAAAATCAAGATGGCTGTAGAGTGCTGACGCTGATCTTGCTGATCATGTCTTTCCCACATTAACTTGTTTAGATAATGGGTCTCTCTTTCACTTACTGGAACTGATGTCATGTTAACAATTACATGAATAATTCACCCCAAATTGAAAATTCAGTGGCTGTTTACTCACCTACATGTCATTCTAAACTTGCATGACACCCAGTGCAATGGGACGCTAGGCACGACGCATTTTTATATTTTTCTTGCTAGTTTCAGCCCGACGCAGTAATCATTTTCACATCCAGCGCCACATTGTTTAAATAGCAAATTCACTCGCTCCCATCTGTTTACCCATGGGCGTGCTGGTTTGAAAACGAGGTGTGTTCAGGCGCATTGTTGGCGTGTTGCTATTTTGAGGCAACTGAAAAAGACTGTGCCATTGATCAACAGAAAGTCAATGGCGTTTTGTTATTCAAAGAGCACGTTAGTAATATGCACCTATAGGTGGGTGCACAACGAGTGTACACTATGCTTGTTACACTCACAGGGATGCGCAGCAGCACACAAAATTTTTAAATAATAAAAATAAAAGGATTCCTCTGTGGAGAAGCGTTCAGTCTTTCTGCTTGCAAATTCCACCCATGTAAATAGCGAATCTGCCATGGTGTAAGCACAACTGCCTTTTAAATGGAATGGGAGATGACACTCTGATTGGTTTATTGCACCAAAAACACACCCTTGACTCATTAAGAGACTATCTACAAACCTTTTGGACTATGCGCCTGGTGTGCCGACCATTTTTTATTTTTTTTTTGTCATTAAACTACCAAACGAGGATTCGGACACACCGTAGTATACCTGCGCCATGTGCTTCAGACCATGCACTTAGATTGTTAAAATAGGGCCTATAGAGACAGTTTCCGTCCCCTTTTTCAAAGGCGCTAGTTCAGAAAGTATTTTTTTCCATTATTTTTTCCCATGGGGATTTAAAAAAAAGTCTTCATTTAAGAGTTATAACCCATGAACCAAGCCAATCAGCTACGAGGCAAATCACAACACTACAAACTTTGATTTGAAGCAAAAATGTTTTTGAAAATCAGACAAAAAACAAAGGTACAAGACTGTGTACTTAACGGCTTTAGACCTACAATATGGAAGTTGGCAGAGCTAAAGAGCTATTTTGGCACGTTGCTTTGTTTTGACTCTTTGATTGGTGAACTTTTCTGTACAGTATCATGGGTAATGTAGTTTTTCACCAGAAATTCCACTGTTACACACGATTATTTTAAAAATAAGCTGAAATAAGGTGGACTGAATGCTTCAGCAGAAGCAAATACCATGGATAAACAACCATTTGGATTAACAACCACAACTGAATTTATTTATTTTTTGCTTCTGGAACTCAGCTGTTGCACTCTGTTCTGTCTTCTGTTGAACATAAAAGAAGATAGTTAGGATGTTCACACTGCTCTTTTCCATAGAGTAAGCATGCATCGTCATGGTAAAAATAAATAAATAATTAAATAAATAAATGCCCTACTTTTTTGTGATAAAAGTTGTAATGTCAAGATTTTTATTTTTGGGTGAATTATTAATGTAACAACAACTAAATATAATATAAAAGGCTTTTGAATTGCTTCATTTTCAAAGTGAGTAACACAAGTCTAGCTTAGCATTCCTCAGTTTCTTGCTATATAAATTAGGACAGTTCCCATTTGTGTGGCCGTCACAGCAGATGTTGCAGTCGTTCTTCAGCGGAGAGTGTATCAGTGATGTCATCTCAAAGATCGATGGCTGAAAATGTGCAGCAGATTCTGTTACTCACAGGGAGGTTTGTTCTCGCTAGTCCTACTAAATGATCTGTATCCTGTTGTAGTTTAAAAAATGCTTTGAGGTAGACACCCAGACAAAGAAACATTCCCAAGAACAAGATTAATCTAAAGGTCGGAAAGCTGGTGTCGTTTAATTTTTGCTCTGTGCCTTGGAATTGAGCCCTTTACAGAAGGTTGATGTTGATATCTGGGACATTTTGCAAAATGAGTGCCTTTTGTGTTCCTCATTAATATATCTGTAAGTAACACAACAATAATACATTTAGCAATGAATGGCAGACCAACCATTTAGATTTTAGGAATTTCAAACACAATGATAATTCACTTTACATGAAAGTGATTAAAGTAAACATCATAAAAGGTAAGAAACAAAAATACATTGCCATCAAATTAATTAAGAAAATATTAAATGTATTAAAACAGTATTTTAGTGATAATGTATCTTTTAAAACAAAACATTTATAGATTGTACACAGATTATCAACCCTGTTGTAATTAAATTATTAAATTAAGCAAACAAAAAAATTGGCATAATCGTTATAAAAAATCATTTAAAAAAACTCAACAAGATCAAATAAATTCCTCCTTTTTTCACTTTATCATGTTGTGAGAATAGGAAAAACTTAACCTGTCAACCCCTTTACCATAAATTGTTTCTCGTTGTTATAAATCTCTTGAAGGAAGTGAAATGACCTTAAGCACAGACTAGTAAAACTGTAAAAATGTCAACCCCATTACTTATAGCCCATTTTAATATTAATTAATTGAACTTGTTTATTAACACTTAAAACTCATTTCTTGAGATCATTTTTAAAATGGAAAAGGAAAGACCAATTTACTGTGTTTGCACAATAATACCCATTTCGAATGCAAAGTTGATAAAAAATAATGAGAACTACACATGTAATATTGCATTTTTCCCCTAAGCACTTGTTTATCTTAAATACATAAATACATAAAAACATACTGAAGGAGACAACTTAAGTGTTTCTTCTGGGTTTCAATACAAGGTTCTTACCAACATTCCAAATGATTCAAAGGGTTCTGTTTTACTTAGTTTAAAGCTCAGAATTGGTGCTTAAATCCCACTGCAGTGTTTGAAACGATGTTTTATAAGAAACCCCTTGAATCTGGTCTATGTCTGCATGATTTAAACACTCTTTCCTAAAATGATAATTACCAAATATGACATTTTAATGTGGAAAAACTCTCCGGTTTACACAGCATTCCATGCTAGTGTATATAGAATACATTGGAAATAGCTCATGTTCAGTCTTTTGTTCAGTCAGTTTTCTTTTTGCTGTAACATCTCAAGCATTCAGGGCCATCTGCGCCTCGTCTCTGCAGTCTGAGTGACTGACTACATTCTGATATTTTTCAGACAGCCTCAGACACGTTTTCAAACACACTCATCCTTTCAGCCGGACTACAGCGGGGGCTGTTATGTGCTGAAGAGTCTGGGTGCCTGTGATTTTACTGAAAAGTGGTCCAAAAGTTAAGAACCTCACATTCATACACTTAAAGTAATGTTGACCGAAGCCAATTCCCATGAACTTTGTAAAACAGAGGCTCTAGTGCTTTTTTGCACCATTCAGACTGCAAACATGAGTTTGAAGGAGAGACTATTTATAAAACCTGAGGTAAATTTTGACTTTTATAGCTCAGGGGACTTCATGGACTTATTATGTTTCATTAAAGTATCAGTATCATTGTCTCCAATGTCAATGAATTCCCATGACTTTTCTAGTTATCTGTAATAATAATAAAAATAAATAAATAAATAAATAAATACAAAAAAATTGAATGAATAACTTTCCACGAGCCATGAACACATAGTTTGAAAAACAGTTATGCCAAATAACCTGACTGCTTGTTGAATGTAGCATTTTAGACCAGAACTCTTGTAGCACTCTTAGAGCATTTTTTTTTTCTTTTTTTTTCTCACATTCATTTATTAACACATTTTAGCCTTGAAAGTCTTTTGGAGGCATCTTATTTAGTACCATAGGAGACTGTTTCTAATGCACATTCTGTGGACCTCAAGGTCAAGAGTATTAAAACTACATCCAAAGAGCTTCAAGGCTTAACTGGAGTTTTTATTTATTTATTTATTTATTTACTAAGCAATTGACAATTCTGAGAGACAGAGGTTTGTTTTACATAATAAAATATTATTTAAAATAAAATAATGTTTATTGAATATAGCTAGAGCACTGCAAAAGCCTTTTAGGATGTATAGGTTGATGTTAGGAGGTTGCTTTGTGGTTGTTTACAATTCTGGCTAAGGTCTTCAGAGTGTTTTTAACACATCTTTGCAGTTTCCAGTGTGTTTTGGGTGGTTACTGTCCGATTTTCCACTCAAATGTTCATTCGAATTCCAAACTCTTCATATATATAATATTAATAATGATGCTTCACTTAGCAAACACCACCATTTTTCCCCCATGTGTGTGGTTTTCAGAATTTTACTGCATTCTATTTCATATTTAAGGCATCTGTAAGCCACCACGGATGCGGTAACTCAGTTTTCCATTTGATTTCCAGTTATACTGGACTGGGTGAGGACTTATTCTAGTCTTTAATACAGTATATAGTGTGGATTGCAATCTTGTTTGATTGGATGGAATAGGTTTATTAGGATGTCAGATCGTCATGGGGCCATTAACGGCGTGTTACCCAAAAAGAGAATATTTCAACATGTCTCTGTAAATGTCGGCCAACCCTTTGCCCTGGGTCTTTCTTTTCTGGTGTAGTTAAATGAGAATTCGAACAAGGCGTATAAGCACTAATTTCTGTCAGTGTGAGCAATTTAAGAGCAGCAGATAGATTCTGGGGTGGAATTATCTCACCGTATATCTTGCTAATGAATACCCATAGCTTGTGAACTTAAAATCATACAGCACAAGTGTCATATAGGATTTTTTATTCCAGGTTGTCCTTGCATTTTTAGTGTCCCCTCGAGGGTTTTCAGATATGAAGCAGGGTGTGAAAGCCAGACGCTGGCGGTGCAGTTGATGCTTCGTCAATAGACGACTATAAAGGAAGAATTCATGACCTTGATACGGCCCATTGTGCTTAATTAAGTGTAAAGGTTGATTTACATGTGTGAGTCAGTGTGGAGGTTTTTGGTCTCACTTGTGCCACTTAACAGCACTGAAAAAACACAAAGAACTAAGAAATATGTGTAGTGGCGTCTTATCTAATAGCTGGACTTAGTCATTAAAATGTGTTATCTTTTTTTTTTTGTTATTGTAAAGACATGTAGTGTCAAGAATGTTTGATGCCTATTTTAAGATAATTGCCTTATATTATAAGGGTCTTTTGTATAAGTAAAAAATATGCAAAAGCAAATTTGTTCAGTTACTATTGTGAAAAAAAGCTATATCAAGTCATCCATTATGGTTTATTTTTTATTTATTTTTTTTTAAGTGAAAGTGACCAAGATAAAGTGAATACAAATTGACTGGCCATGTGATCTGAACATTTCGGCCTTCATTAGGTGACCTGCTCCATGTAAAATAAAATGGCTAACTATTTTTATTCACTGTTAATTTCTTTATACATAAATTGTATTTATAATTAAAAATTACTAAGTGCACTTAACTAATTTGCTTGTAAAATGTTTTGAAAATCATCAAAATCTTTTTGGAAAGCTAGTTTTACATTGCATGCGTATCTACTACAAATGTAGACTTGTTGGATTCATGATTCTTTTTTATATGGTTTTAGGAAAGAAGGGAAAGAAAAAAAAATAAGAAATAAGAAAAAAAATAAGAAAAAAAAGCTGATACCATTTGTAATCCAAAGTTTAAAATCAACTAATGTGTGTGTGTGTGTGTGTGTGTGTGTGTTCTGTTTTTTTTTTGTTTGTTTGTTTGTTTTTTGTCATAATTTAGAAACATGCTCACGATAAAATAAATAGCATCACACCATAAAACATACAATAGTCTGTAAAACTGATTTAAAAAAAAAAAAATCTCAGCAGAGTTACGTAAAAAAGTAGAGGGGCTGGACCTAATGCAAATGACAACAAGCTTGAAGACAGTTTTACAAAGACTTCTCTTAACAATGCAAAACCAGCAGGATGTGTTTTATGGTCCTACCCCAAACTAAATGACATAGTGCTATTTTTTTTTTTTTTTTTTTTTATTTAGCATGTACCTATATCAAAGAACCTCCTGATAGCCTGCCTGCTGTTGCCATGGAAGAGAAGGATGCAGATGAATTGGGGCAAATGGTGGTGTTGAATACCAATGAGCCCAGGAGCTGATAGCTCACAAACACGTTTAACGCTTTTTTGCTAAACTACTGACACTGCAAGTTCTTTTTCTTTTCTTTTCTTTTTTTTTTTTTTTTTGTATTGTTTTTTTCAGTGGCCCAATAATGTGTCAGGACAGCGGAAGTGGTCAGTAAGAGTGGCCGTCTCACTGAAACTCAATATCTGGATTAATACCATGGCTTCAGTTTCCACTGTAGATATTTCCCTAGTTAATAAAGTTATAATGCTAAGATTTGGCCACAAAATACCGAAGATGTTTGCTCGGACCCACGCTGAGGGTTGCATCCTTATCGTAGCTTACCGAGCTTCAATAAAAACATTTTTTTGTTCCCCACACAAATCTCATTCAGCCTGAGAGCGTCTCCCCTGTCGAGGATATTTGCATTGCCCTGTTGTTCTCCCTCTGGTGAGACCTGACTTCTAAAGACAACATGCCCTTATAAAGGATATTGCGGGATTATGGAAACCGCTCTGTGGGAGGAAGAGTCGTCTTCTCATTGGCGTCTTTGCCTTCCATAGATTTCTCTAGTATTTGGCTAGCGGGGAGCAAGAAAGCGTCAAAAAATTGCAGGTATCAAGCTGCGTCTCCAGTGGCTGCAAGCTGATTCGGGGTATTATGGGTCCCTTTCCTCCTTTAAAGCTCCCCCAGTAAGCAACGTTGTCAACCGCAAGTGTTTAATAATACTGGCCAGCTTTGAAACTGCAAGCTCATTTACAAACAGCTGTAGCCCTTGACAGGACAAAGCACAGTTCAAACTACATTAACAGGGCTTGGCAAGCATGATGAGGTCCGGAATCCTTTCGGTTCTCGGTGGGACAGCATGCCGTGTCAAGCTTGAATAACCATATTAAAACTCTTTGCTGTCGGCCCCAGTGGCTGTTCCCGGAAGACTACGAAAGCAGTTTAGATCTCACCTCAACCTTATTGCAAATACCAAAACCGCTGCATTCTATTATCATACACGAAAAGCACAGAGCATAAGAGACTCTTCCGTGGGCTGTTTTCTTGAGTCTGGTAATATTTCTTTATTAGGTGACACGGTGACGTGACTCATCTGTTTGTCATCTGGCTCCTCTGCGGTCGGTACGAGGGAGCTTACAGCAGACCGATGATGGTGATCTTTATCACTGGCTCTCTGTTCATTACCCCTCTGCAGTGACACTCATATCCTGGCAGATGGTCACTTTCCGATTGATTTGCCACGTTGGGGAGATTAAAATATTATGGCTCCAAAGAGACCGTCCGCTGTCCTCGTCAAATTAGCATTTTTGCCTGGCTGTTGCTCACAGAATGGGTCAATGTCACCCTAAAGGTGATGACGGAATTAGAGTAGGATCATGGGAATTGTGCAGCAGAGATGCAGGAACTCCTGACTTACCGTCACAGCGAAAGCTGATCCTGGTGTTTCCGGTAAGGACACTAGGAATACTAGCTGTGCTTACGGTGGGTGTAGCTAGCGTATAAACACATTCATTCTTTTTGGAAATTTCTAACTACTTCCTACCATTAAAAAAAAAAAAAAAAAAAAAAAAATTATATATATATATATATATATATATATATATATATATATATATATATATATATATATATATATATATATATATATATATATATATATATATATATATATATATATATATATATATATATATATATATATATATATATATATATATATATATACACATAAACAATCACTATATTTTAAACAGGTTTATTTTTCCTGGCTGTAGAGACTGGAAAAAAACAAACAAACAAACAAACAAACAAACAAACAACAACAACCAAGCCAAAACCTCTGTAATCTGGTTGCATCAGTAGTGAACTGAACAAACAAACCATCTCATTTAAGCAGTAATTTTACTAAGACTAACATCTGACTAGCGCCTATATACCAGTGTTCAGGCATACGTGTGTTAATTAATATTCATGAGCAAAGCTGGTAAGTTTTATAATGCGTCACCCTCACTTTTCCGATCATCCCTGTGCTACCAATGCAGTAACATTTTATATAAGGCCTTTATGTAAAATGCATTATAAAAGGATTTCATAATGCATGTTATAATGCGTTATATATTTTCATAATTATATACTTAAAATGATAATAATTATAATAATAATAATTATAACTTAAAATGATTTGTAATATTTGGAGATTCCTGGTTAGATCTGAAATTGGTTGTCTTTTAATGCATTATACTTTTCTAATGGCGTAACATAAGTATAATATATAATGTATGTATATTATACTGTATTATAACTGTGGTTAGAGTTATTCATACAATGCATTACCAGGCATAATAAATGCATTAAAAATATTTTAAAAAGGTTTACCACCAGTGTTTCTATAATGGTTTTTGCCTCAGGATTCAAATTTCATATTAGTATTCTGTGTTTAATACCAAGTTGCGACTCAATACACTAGCAGAAATTTTGTACAAAAACAATACAGAAATGTCTTCCTCTTTTTATTTTGCTATCCTAACTGTGTACAATTATATGGTTAGTGATTTTATTATTTGTATTTTACTATTGTAGATAGACCCACTTTTGGCTTACAAATTACTAGATGAGAAGCAGTCTGGTGAAGAATGGATATACGAGTTAGACTTTTAATGGCATGTTTTTAATGCAGTGTAATAAGATGCATTATTGAAACCTCTTTGCCCCCGACATCGTACAAAATCTTGTGTAATTAAAAACACATGTATCGGTTTTCCACAACGAATCTCGGTCGTACAAAAGCACCTTGTATGTATGAAAACATTTACATGGTAACGGAGCTCGACGAGGTTAAATGGGAGGTGTATTTGAGCCCTGATTAAAAGGTTCTCCCACCAGTTGCACCAAGCAGATCTGTGGAGTCATGTACAGCAGTGCAACTGATAAGGTAGGGCTCTAAAAGGACTCCATTGTGTGTCGGTGTGGGGCCTGTTCGCTGGAGTTCAGAGTTGGCTACCTATCTACCTGAAAGGAATTGAAAAGCGACCCTTGTGGTGACTGACCAGAATGACTGATAAACCTCAGGGGGAGATTATAGCGATTATGGCACTGCTGGAGAGGTTGCCATGGCGATGAAATCGAGCATTCTCTTTAATATATTATTTACTGCCTCCGTTCCTGACCCACGTCATTTAATCAGGAGAGCAGGAGACCCATTCACTTTTAAAAGCATCGGTTCATGCACAGGAAGTTCGCACACCTCTCCCTGTGTTCCGCACAGCATAATACAGATGTGAAAAAAAAAAAAAAAAAAAGAGCATAAACTATAGATGAAAACCAGCCCAACAGCCAGTTTACGCATCGCCGCAGGAAAGGCACAAGAGGCTCTTTCTCTAGAGCCAAAACAAACAATACAAAACACTGGATGACTCAGAATTATTCCATAAAGTCAATGCATATCACAAAGCAAAAAATGTTTTGTCATGTCCGGACTATTATTAGACAAATCAAATACATTTTATTGCAGATTTTAGGTGAATTACTTCAAATGGCAAATGAATGAGTAGTTGATTGAAGTTTGAAGACATTTGAATATTACGTTTGAATGAGCAAACTCATAACGTTGAGAGTAGAATGGCTGACCCATCGCTCTTTGGTCATGTTACACAGGGCTGAACATGTAAAAATCAAGTAGTTAGTGGACATCACTAAAGCTTCTATAGAGGAAACTTTGGGTCCATGTCATTGAGGTGCAAATGTCTTTCAAACGGACTTTGTCCTTCCTGCTGTCTGACCACGAATGCTCATTGACCCTGACCAGCTAAAACCAGAGCAGAAATTATATAAACGTTCGACTTTGAGACAAAGGAAACGGTGGATCCTTGGCTTTATTGAGATAATAAAGGAAATTAAGCAAGAAATGAGGATCTGACTTCCAAATCTCTCTATGCAGCATAATACGTAAAAACCATTTCCCCCCCTTGAAAGAATTATAATCCGTTTACAAACGCTATTGGGTGTACTAATCTAAATTACTTTTCTTTCTCTTGAGCAAAATGCCAAATTTGGTTTCTTTAGTGTTGTGACTATGTTTTTCCACCTCTTAGTACAACGTCTCTTTATTTTCTGAGATTAAAAACAGAGGATTTTTTCAGTCATGAGCCTTAATATAATATTATCTTTAATAAAACTGGATTTTCACATTGAAGATTCTTCTTTCACACTGATGAAAATGTGAAAGGTGCTTGCCCATCTAAATCCCATCGCTACAGTTCTGGGATGTTTTGGGTGGTTGTCAAGGTGTTGCTATGGGGTTTTTGTTGGCTGCTGGGGTGTTTCTAGGCTAAAATCAAAGTCTAATCACTTAGAAAAGTGCCATATTAAATATATAAGTATTTTTCTGTAGATTGATACTTTTAAAGAAAGATGTATTCATCAATTTGACACAATCCTTAGTTATCTAGTAAGAAAAGCAAAGAGCAGAATTTAGTTTCTTCATCATTGTGTCATTTCTGCACCTTTTGTACAATTTTATTTGAAAAAAAAAAAAAAAAAAGGTTAACATTTTCTGTAATATAATCATAATTGCTCTTGTAGTCATGGTTATATCAACTCTTTGAGTGTTCCTCTTAAGCAGGTCATGAAGGACACATTTATCTACTAGAATTGAATAATCACAGACCTTTAGACTTTATCTGATGGTTTAATAGACTGTTTGTTGGGGGCGTTTGTCTTACATGTCAGGAGTAATGTGCCCCCTCACACCCACACACCCACACACACACAAAATCATTATGACTGTTGATTAGTTAATCAACTGCTTAAAATGTGCAGCAAGAAGCTCCTTTACTGTCAGAAAATGTTAGTCAGACTGCAGCAATGAAAGATGTACAAAACGCTTTTAAAGGCGTTCGGTTAACATGCACTGTTGAATGTTAAAAATTCTTTTAAATTTAAAAGCTGTGGCTGCAAGAAATTCGCTGTAATATATATTTCATTAACTGATATAATGTTAATGTTCCAGCCTACTTGAACTACTTTAATCTGCTTTGTAACATTTTTACAGTATCGTGAAAAAAATCCCTCTTCACAGAATGAAGTCTTTCCCCCTTAATTAGATTTGGAAGTCTGTCCCTTTCTCTCTCTCTCTCTACTGTATAGATTTGACCGTGTCCTGAAATATCCGTCCATAACAGCGTGAGTCAGCAGTGACTCCAGGCCTAATCAATTGTCCTGCTTTTGGAAAGCTGTTTATGAAGCAGGCTCCAGCAGACTTCATGATGCATGAACTGCGCTGGTGGGCGTTTCGGGGCTCTGGCAATGGCAATGCGTTTTAATGTAATTCCCAGACAATCGAGAAGTATCGCATGTTGTAAACTTGACATGCCAGGCCGCAGAAACACGTAGAAGTTTCTCATTATCGTCCCTTCCACGCCCTCAACATACTTTGGTTTTCCTGGTGTTCTGGTGAAATGAAAGAACAGAGTGTGGTTGAGAGGATCAAATCTGCTGCCATGTGGCGGAACCGCAGCTCAGGAAAATGGAGAGTTTTAGCAGAGCCGATCGGATGAGGTGAAAAGGGGGCGGGTTTGGCTGTGCTATTCCTGTGTAGTTGGAGTCAGAAGGGAAAAGGGCCGAGTGAGATAATGTAGCCCGCTCTGATGGACACCGCCGCAGCCCCATTGATCCGCTCAAACACCATTGTGACCTCACAATCGAGTTGCTTTAGACTACGGTGGAATGTAGGCCAGGGGAAAAGGGGCCATGACTGTAAATGTTAAAGCAAAAGACAGAAAAGACCTGAGGAAATAAATCATGATCAAATTTAATCACATTATCTATGTCAATTTACCTGAATGCTTCATGAGCTCTGGTTGCTTCAAATAAACCAGTTCATCCAACCCATTAAAAAAAAAAAAAAAAATTATATATATATATATATATATATATATATATATATATATATATATATATATATATATATATACACGATCTAAAGTTTGGGGTCTGTGAGATTTTTAATGTCTCTTATGATCATCAAGTCTGCATTTTTTTTTTTCATCAAAAATACAGTAAAAGAAAGTAATGTTGTGAAATATTATTACAATTTAAAAGATCTGTTTTTTGTTTGTTTATATATTTGTCGCTGTGATGGATTTTCAGCATCATTACCTCAGTCTTCAGTGTCACATGATCCTTCAGAAATCCTTCTAATATGTGCTCAAGAAACATTTTTTATCATGAAGTTTATTTATTTATTTATTTATTTTGTGGTAAGCATGTTCCTTTTTTCAGGATTTGTTGATAAATAGAAAGTTCAAAAGAACCGCATTTATTTTAAATAGATTTTTTGTTTTGAGACCATTTAAAAGTCTTTACTGCCACTTCTGATCAATCAAATGCATCATTGCAGAATGCATTGCAGAAAAGAAAAACAATCTTATTGACCCAAAACTTTTGAACAATAGTGTAATTTTAAGTGAAAAATAAAAATATGGTAAAATTATTGTTATGCACTATTTATTTATTTATTTATTTTTTATGGAAGCTTGTTTCTGCCATGAAATAAAAAATAAAACAAGACTTTTTTTTTTTCTCACAATTTTACTAGTTTTTTTTCCTCAGAATTACGAGATATAAACTCACAATTGTGAGTTATGAAGTCAGAACTGCGAGTTATAAAGTCAGAATTGTGTCATATAAAGTCAGAACCGCGTGATATAAAGTCAGAACCGCGTGATATAAAGTCAGAACCGCAAGTTATAAAGTCAGAACCGCAAGTTATAAAGTCAGAACCGCATGATATAAAGTCAGAACTGTGTCATATAAAGTCAGAACTGCGAGTTATAAAGTCAGAACTGCGAGTTATAAAGTCAGAACTGCGAGTTATAAAGTCAGAACTGTGTCATAAAAAGTCAGAACCGCGTGATATAAAGTCAGAACCGCATGATATAAAGTCAGAACCGCGTGATATAAAGTCAGAACCGCATGATATAAAGTCAGAACCGCGTGATATAAAGTCAGAACCGCGTGATATAAAGTCAGAACCGCAAGTTATAAAGTCAGAACCGCAAGTTATAAAGTCAGAACCGCATGATATAAAGTCAGAACTGCGAGTTATAAAGTCAGAACTGCGTGATATAAAGTCAGAACCGCAAGTTATAAAGTCAGAACCGCAAGTTATAAAGTCAGAACCGCGTGATATAAAGTCAGAACCACTTGATATAAAGTCAGAACTGCGAGTTATAAAGTCAGAACTGCATGATATAAAGTCAGAACCGCAAGTTATAAAGTCAGAACCGCAAGTTATAAAGTCAGAACCGTGTGATATAAAGTCAGAACTACTTGATATAAAGTCAGAACTGCGAGTTATAAAGTCAGAACTGCGAGATATAAAATCAGAACTGTGTCATATAAAGTCAGAACTGCGTGATATAAAGTCAGAACCGCGAGTTATAAAGTCAGAACTGCATGATATAAATTCAGAACCGGGAGTATCTCAGAATAGTGAGATATAAACTCGCAATTGCGTGTTATAATGTCTAATTACGAGGGGGAAAAAAGAGTACTGCAATTGCGAATTTAAATCTCGCAATTCTGAGAAAAAGGCCGAATTATGAGATAGAAATTCGCAATTGCTTTTTTTTTTATTATTTAGTGGTAGAAACAAGCTTCTATAGATTTTTTTTGGCAACACTACTGATATGAACAAACAATACTTTAGCCAAGTAATGCAGTTATTTAGTTACGTAGCAACTAGTTTATTGCTTATTTACAATGGTTTTGAATGTTCAATCATAGTGCAGATTCGAAACTATCAGTTAGCATTTTTTTTAGCTTTGCCTCTCACTGGTAGTTTTACCGAGTCACAAACCGAATTGCATGTTGTTGAGCAGCGCGCACTATAAAATGACATATGTGAGGCGGCAACACCTGTCATCAGTCAAAACTTGTGCTGTGTTTCGTTTCTAATGGTCACAAGGAATGACTAAAGATTTGAAAGAACCCAACGATAAATCTTGGTTCAACAACCCTAGATTTGATTTCCACTGAATGGACTTTTTAAAGTCATTTGAATCCATTTTGCTGTCAGTGTCTTTGAGAACATCTCAGCATGTCAAACTCAGGGGGAAATGCTGTGGATAAAACGCGCAGTGACTGTGTTCTGACTGAATAATTACAGGAGAAGCTTCTCAGCAGACAGATTATTTTCCTCTTCATTTGAAAACATGAATGGGAAAAAAAAAATGCAGAGCCATGTTGACTTTATAATTTCACTTATGTGAATAAATCAATCGTACAGACTGACTTTAGATGGATTTTTACTTAATGTGGCCAACGTTTATACACATTGCTGGAGGAAATATAGATTAAACAGCAGTCTTTCTCTCAGGTTATGAATCTTTTTAATAAATAATGATTTTTTTTTTTTAACAAGACACATTTTAACACCATTTAAAGTCTGAAGAGGTGTGTGATGCAGCAAGAAATAAACATGACTTCTACTGTAAGATTGTTTGCTTTTTAAATACCTTCCAGGCAGATGGATATATGTAATTCCCTGTCATAGCACATAATTGATTATTTTTCTTATACTTATTTTCTGGTGCATCCATGCTACGTTTTGCATGCGAGATTAATTTCTAAAAATAGAGATATATTTAAGGTCAGGGCCTGTGATTGGCTGAGTGTATTTTATTTGTGTTTGACATTAGCGTGATGAGGGAAATGCCCTTTACATGCTGCTCTGAGCTCCGTACCAGATTTCACTCTCAGCACAGACATTTGACGCTCTTCATATTAGTAGAACATGATTTTTTTCTTCTTTTTTTCAATGACTGTATCTGTCTTGTCTGGCCTTTCTCCGTAAAATGGAGAGATGTCAGTGTCAGTACATATATATATATATATATATATTAGAGAGAGAGAGAGAGAGAGAGAGTGACACGGATTGTTACCATTGTTGCATCTTTCATTCATTAATAATAATAATAATAATAATAATAATAATAATAATAATACATTTTCAAGAATTATTGTAAATAATTAAAGTTTGTGGTATTATTTTCCTCATAATTCTCAATTGTCTGATAAAAAACACAATTTAACTATTTGTTCAAAGGTACAAGAAATACTACCATGATGTATCAATACTTTAAAATTCAAATATATATTTATATATTTATTTATATATAAATATATAAATATATTTATTTGCATGATAATAAATGTTTTTCACATTGCAGTTATGAGAATTAGATAGTTAAGCAAATTAACTTTTTTTCCAGTGGATTTTTTCTTTTTCTAAAGTCTCTCTCTGCCTTTCAGGGTTTAGCCGGGCAGCTATGCCGTTTGGTCTGGTGAGGCGGGAGCTGTCTTGCGAGGGTTATCCCATCGACCTACGCTGTCCAGGAAGTGATGTCATCATGATCGAGACTGCCAATTACGGCCGGACAGATGACAAGATCTGCGACGCTGACCCCTTTCAGATGGAGAACATCAACTGTTATCTGCCCGATGCATTCAAGATCATGTCTCAAAGGCAAGTTTTTCCATGCGTACTTCCCATGCTTTCCATCACCCTCCTTTTCCAAAATTCTCTCTTCAAAACGTGTCTTCTCTCTCATTTGGCCATCTTTGATTACACAGTGCATGAATACGAGCATCTTCAGTGGCGTACATGAAGACTATTTCTCTGCACAATCTCAACAACCAAACCAAACAGAATCTCAATGCGCTCATATCCGATTTTCTTTTGAGTTTAGACAGTGTCGTACATCTGGAGGCTTGTGCTAAAAAACAGGAAGTGATGTGTGAGCCGGGCTTTGATACGTATTGCCGCGGGAGTGGCATACAGTTCCGCTCGGCTTATTATAAGAACGTCGTGATTCGTGGGGAAATAGGTTTGAAAATGTGGCATCTCAATTAGTCCTTTCAGCTGCAGGCAATTAGGCGTCTCAAGTGGGTGTTAATCTACACAGGAACTCTAGGCAGGGATTTGCCTCGGCAGGTCTGCAGAAGTCCAGATGTGAAATTGCATTGTTGTGCACTTTCCATCTTGTTAGTTTTCTGGTCAATAATGAATCACCAACAACTTCACAATCTATCATTGCTACAGTTGTATTAATAATAGATTACTATGCTTAATTATAGAAGCTTTCACTCAACACTACTTCATTTCTTTGCAAAAGAAAACATTCTCTTTTTTTATCATTGATTTATATAGGCTTATATTAAATTAATTGACATAAACACCTCATGTTATGTCCCGTGGGTTTGTGTCGCCTATTAACTTGTTTAATAATGTGGACTTATATGAGGGTTTGAGCAACTAGAAGCACTTTCTACATTATTTTGTGTTGGCCTTCTCTTTGTCTTTTTGTATTTTGTTTTAAATATAAGACAATTGAGATATTGTTGAGAGCAGGGTCCGAAATAAATGTCTGGCAATGTCAGAGAAACCAGTAAAATATATGTATGCATATTTTTATCCGATATAGACAATAATTTTTTTTTTCTTTTACTCACATATTTGTGACAAACAGGTGAAAATGTGGACCATTTTTTATGATTTAAAGGGGTACTTCACCGCTGGCAATATGGGCTTTCAATAAAGCTTGCCTGCCTATACAGTAGAAAGGTGAAAAAAAAGAAAGAAAAAATATTCGGTACTACCTGTCTTGAGAGAACAGAGAAAAAAGACATGTTTCCTCCCTTTGGCAAACAGGTAGAAAAACTTAAACATCCATAATGCACTGGGCATGCTGCCTTCTAAGGCCACTCCCACCAGTCTGCTATGGATACGCTTAACCGCCTTGCTTTAGTAGGAAATACTTCATAGCAAACTTTTAGTCATAATGGTGTCGACTTGTATTGTTCCCGGGTGCAAACATTCTAAGTGTAAACGTTTAGCGGGACTGAGTTATTAAATATGGAGAGAATGCTGCAATGGAAAATCAGAGAAACCTCCATGTTTGTAGTCAACATTTAAAACTGTATGACCACAAAAACAGTGTTTTAGGCCAAACAGAGGGGAAATAAACTGCTGTTTTGTCAGTTCTGCCCAACCCCCAAATCAAAACACTGTCACGTACAGGTAAGAAAACAGTTCCATTTCCATTTTACCACAATGCTATTTAAAGAGTAGATACATAGTATGACATAATTTTCAGTGATAAACAATAACTTTTCTGTTAATAAATAACCCTCAGTTGGTCCGACTGTCCATGGACAGGATACAAAAATGTGGAAGTATGGTCTGTGGTTTTTATGGAAGCCTTAGAGCGGTTTTATTTTTTCAGCAAAAGATTTTTGCTGACAAATAAGAATTTCTTGGTACAGGAATTGTATACAATTGTTCATTTATACATACTACAAAGTGGGTTGAAAATCGGTGAAGGTACACTTTAATGCAAGGAATATAAAATTTCATGTTATAATAAAATTTCTGCCAACTGTCAAGAAACTTCAATTCATTTATTCACTAAAGCTAAATTGTACTTGCGTTTGGCATTCTGTGAGTGTTGAGAGAACCAGGAAGTTATTGAGGGGCAATGGAATGTAAAAATTTTGCAGACTGGATTTGAACCTGCATCACTCGCATTAGAACAAGTAAATTCAACAAGTAAAAAAAAAAAAAAAAAATGTGTGCTGTGTGGAGTGTTAATTTTGGCAGCCATTTTTGATTTAGTCGTAGTCTTTATCTTCAGACGAAAATGCTCCTTAGTCACATTTTTGTCAAGTCTAAGTCAGTATTTTTAGTCAAACTACAGTTACCAACATTAATTTGTATAGCTATATTACATGTAGTCTTTAGACAAAATAGTCATTAATTATTTTCCTTAGACCAATTCATTTAAGCTTATGAAAACTTTGAATCAAGGTAACAGACTGTATTGACATTGCACTCTTAGCAGTAGCACCTATGCAAGTGTACATATCCTCTTTCAGTGGTTCTTAAACTTTCTAGAGTGTCGTACCTCCTGGACAATATTTGCCTTCTTAAAACTATTTTTCCAGTGCATTTTTTACCTTTATAAATACCTTTGTAAAATAAATAATGCCTTAAATCATTTTTTTTTTTTTTTTAATTCAATAAATACAATGATGATAAAAACGAAGTGATTCTTTTAACTTTAAAACCGCCAGTAGGTGGCGGTAAGTCACCAGTTTTTATAAGTGAATCATTGAGTCATTCATTCTGTCAGTATCAAAGCAAGCGGCAGTATTTATGAATGGATCATTGAATCATTGACGATTCGTTCAAAGCCACAGATTCGTTCACGAAACAGTTTGTGTGCTGCCGTTCTGCTGTGTGCAGTTCTGCTGTGGCTGTTGTATAAAATCAATATTCGGGATATTATATTATATTCGGGCAATTCTTGCTGATATGATCAACATTTAAACAGTAACTCGCAGAAGGGTATGTTTTTGCATCAAAGAGAGTTTTAATCTTAAATCTACATGCAGTTTGTGTCTTCGTTCTTCATGCTAGTAAGTGCAAAATCCCCACTTTTACAAAGATAACGTTATACTGTCGTAGCGCGATGCTGGCTTGTGTGGGTGCAGTCAGTTTTGAAGGCGAAAGATGTGGTAATTTGATTGAATGTCATCTATAGACATTTTACCTGCTAAAAATACATGTTCAATTTTCATGTTATTTGAAGGTGGAGTAGAATAAAATGAACAGCACTTTTGGCGTACGTCAGTTTGAGAACCACTGCTGGATAGCCTGCACTTTGGTCCAAGATTTAGCCAGTAAACGAGTAGCACAATATAGACATTTTAATTTAAGTAGAAAATCTCAAATGAAGAGCGCTGAACTCCAGCTTACTTGTCTGTGTTTTCAGATCATCCACGCTTCTTCCTCAGTGTAGAGAGGGCTCGTGGTTGCCAGATAGCAAAGATTAAGTAAAACGTGTTTTAACAGAAAAGCTCTGATTGGTGGTTTAAATTCTGGAAATCTGGCAACCGTAAGCGTGAAAACTCGTAAAGACAGTCTGCAATGTTTTATCTCCTTTATTCGACAAAAACAAAAAATGATTTCAAAAGAGTGATTTTGGTAATATGTTTAGTCTTTTAGCCACATTTCAGTCTCGTCTTTTTTCGTCAACGATATCACACGTGTAGTTTTAGTCACGTTATCGTTAAATGAAATTGGTGTCGTCTCTCATCGTCTAGTCATGGAAAAAAAGGTCGTCAATGAACATTTTTCGTCATAGTTTTCGTTAACGAAATTAACACTGGCTGTGTACTGCTCTACAGCTCTGTTTTACCACCCTAATTAACATGACAAATAAAGTTATTATTTAACTTATAAGCACAGCTGTGATCAAATTTTTATGCAAGTTTTTTTTTTTTTTTTTTTTTTTTTTTGTAGTAGTAGTCCTTTAGCAACACATCTGAAACAAAACTTTCTTTGCAGAAATTCTCTTGTTCCTGTTGTCCTTGCTCTGCTAAGTACCCTGCTTTGGGGAACATGAGGGAATGGCTGCAGTGCTGTATGGGGGAAATTTGTTCTGTATTCACACCATTAATATCCGTGACAGAGGCGTCCGCATGGCTCTCAGAAGACCAGCGTTAGCGCACAGCCGTGTACGGCACTCCCACTGTACATATGGTATTAGTGAATACTTCAAGCATTGCAGATTAAGCTTTCATAAGTCACCGTAAATACAGGCTTCTAAAAAACAACAGCTACACCTGTTTAAGAATTCAGAGCATAGGGAATTTGTTGGCCTGGTAATGAAGTCTTAAATAATGCCCATGGTTTCTGATTGAATTAGATTTGTGAGGTTTGGGCTGCTTGATGCTATGAACAGAGGAGCTTTAATTCAGAATAGACAACAGAAATTATGTCATTATATATATATATATATATATATATATATATATATATATATATATATATATATATATATATATATATATATATATATAAGTACTGCAATCATACTGCCATAATTCTGTTTACGTTTGATTTGGTTTGTTGTATTTTGTATTGAATGCATGATGATCTACTGCTTCGGTAGATCTCTGTCCTTTTCAATTTGACTAAATTGTAATTATTACAAACAAATTTGACAAGATCCAGACAACAAGTGGTTATGCTTTTTTTTTTTTTTTTTTTTTTTTTTTTTTTTGACAAAAGTGAATGACTGGCTCGTCTGCCATAACACTGTGTATATTCAGAGAATAGATAGGTTTAATATACACCAATTTGTTTCATATTCAATATGAATTTTTGAATATGGAGGAGTTTCTTCCAGGCATCATAATTTTTTTTTTTCTTTGATATAATGTTACTATGATAAATACAAAATGTGCTCTGCACCATCTTAGAAGTGCTTTATGATGTATATAATTTTTATGATGTTTTTATAGATCAGTCAAGAACTGTATCGCTGTATCACTCAGATCACCTATCAAAGCAGCCTTCTGTCAACAACTCCTGTGTGTGTGTGTATGTGCTTCTTTTTGTGATTTATGAGGACACAAATTTGTATAATGACATCGATATTACACTGGTATTACAAAGTAAACATGACATATGAGGACATGTCATGAGTCCTCATATTTAAAATAGCTTTAAAAACATACTAAACAATGTTTTACTAAAACAAAAAAAAATCAGAATGTTTCCTGTGATAGGCAGGTTTAGGAGTAGAGGTAGTGTAGGGGATAGAATGTACAGTATAAAAACCATTATGCCTAGAATGTCCTCACTAAGATAGCAAAACAAACCTGTGTGTGTGTGTGTGTGTGTGTGTGTGTGTGTGTGTGTGTGTGTGTGTGTGAGAGAGAGAGAATTTCTCTTTTTTTTTTTTTCTGTGGCCATTTTCTGGATTAAAACATTCTTTATTCTTTGATAACTTGCATATATGAAAGAATCTCATTTAGTAATATATATATTTTTCTTTTGTGTGACCATTTATCATCATATTAGTGAAGTCCAGATTTCCTGACTGAAACACTTCCTCCAACTTACCACACTATTGTTTTGCTTTAATGAGTGAAATTTCTACTGTAAATGTTGTGATATCTTGAAAGTGTTTCTTCGGTGGGTGTTCAGAGTTTAGGAGGGAGAGATCTGTCTAATGAGGGGCGTCCTGTGAAAGCGCTTTATGTGTGACTGTGGTGTGAAGAGCAAACACCAACTGTCAGCTAACAGGAACATTATGAGAATGAGAATTTAGCATACAGTAGCCCCAAACAATATTTGACCAGTTTATCCACTAAATAACTTTTACTTAATACATTTTAATACCATTATTGTTACAGATCCCTTGTTTCCCTGGACTCCATTTCCCAGAATCCTCCTGTTCTCCACACCTGCACTCACTTCCCTCGTCAGTTCCTCATCATCACTCATCACCTGCACCTGGACTCTATTGTTAGCACTCCCTTTATATTGCACTCACTCCCTTCACTCCTCGTCCGTTCTCTGTTTTGTTAAGGTGTCTGTCTGTTGTTCATTGCCATTGTTTGAAGTAAAGTCTCTATTATCGTGGAAATCCGTATCTGCCTCATCTCTCTACCAGCCACCCGTAACAGAAGAACGGACCTAAACCGACCGGATTTTCCACGAAAAAAAAAAATGGAGACTTTCCCCAGCTCCCTGGATCCAGCTCCTCCATCGCCTCTCACCCTAACAGCCAGCGAACGCATTATCGGGCTCCTGCAGGTAGGACGTTCGCTGGAGAGGTATGTGGAGGAGTTCGTGGAGCTTGCTTTCTTGTCTGACTGGCCTGATGCTCAGTTGATCTCCTTGTTTTTGGATGGATTGGATGACGACACTATCCGTTTTGATGAACCTGTTTTTTGTTTCTCCTTAAGCGACACTATCAATTTAATTTTGTGGTTGAATGGCTCCAATTTCTTAGTAGAAGAGGTTCAGGATCAGTGTTGTCGTCCGGTCCATCCAGAAACACGGTTGGCCGGGCCAGTCAGTCAACCTCCGGCTTCCTCCGCATACCGCTCCAGCGAACTCCCTGCCTGCCCCAGGCTGGACCCATATTCCGCTACTGGGCCCAGTAAGCGGAGGAGGAGGAAGAAGGCGGCCCCAGTATCTCCAGAGCCCGCTCCAGTATCTCCAGAGCCCGCTCCAGTATCTCCAGAGCCCGCTCCAGTATCTCCAGAGCCCGCTCCAGTATCTCCAGAGCCCGCTCCAGTATCTCCAGAGCCCGCTCCAGTATCTCCAGAGCCCGCTCCAGTATCTCCAGAGCCCGCTCCAGTATCTCCAGAGCTCGCTCCAGTATCTCCAGAGCCCGCTCCAGTGTCTCCAGAGCCCGCTCCAGTGTCTCCAGAGCCCGCTCCAGTGTCTCCAGAGCCCGCTCCAGTATCTCCAGAGCCCGCTCCAGTATCTCCAGAGCCCGCTCCAGTATCTCCAGAGCCCGCTCCAGTATCTCCAGAGCCCGCTCCAGTATCTCCAGAGCCAGCTCCAGTATCTCCAGAGCCAGCTCCAGTCCCCACAGAGCCAGCTCCAGTGCCTGTGGGGATTTTAATTGTATTTGAGGGGATGAAATGGCCCTCAACCCCAGTCTCCTCCGAGCCAAGTTCTCCAGTCTCCTCCGAGCCAAGTTCTCCAGTCTCCTCCGAGCCAAGTTCTCCAGTCTCCTCCGAGCCAAGTGCTCCAGTCTCCTCCGAGCCAAGTTCTCCAGTCTCCGCCGAGCCAAGTTCTCCAGTCTCCGCCGAGCCAAGTTCTCCAGTCTCCTCCGAGCCAAGTTCTCCAGTCTCCTCCGAGCCAAGTTCTCCAGTCTCCTCCGAGCCAAGTTCTCCAGTCTCCTCCGAGCCAAGTTCTCCAGTCTCCGCCGCCGAGCAAAGTTCTCCAGTCTCCGCCGCCGAGCAAAGTTCTCCAGTCTCCGCCGCCGAGCAAAGTTCTCCAGTCTCCGCCGCCGAGCAAAGTTCTCCAGTCTCCGCCGCCGAGCAAAGTTCTCCAGTCTCCGCCGCCGAGCAAAGTTCTCCAGTCTCCGCCGCCGAGCAAAGTTCTCCAGTCTCCGCCGCCGAGCAAAGTTCTCCAGTCTCCGCCGCCGAGCAAAGTTCTCCAGTCTCCGCCGCCGAGCAAAGTTCTCCAGTCTCCGCCGCCGAGCAAAGTTCTCCAGTCTCCGCCGCCGAGCAAAGTTCTCCAGTCTCCGCCGCCTACGAGCCCTCAGCTCCAGCCGCCGCCGCCGAGCCTGCCGCTCCAGCCGCCGCCGCCGAGCCTGCCGCTCCAGCCGCCGCCGCCGAGCCAGCCGCTCCAGCCGCCGCCGCCGAGCCTGCCGCTCCAGCCGCCGCCGCCGAGCCAGCCGCTCCTAGTATGGTCTCTGTGATTGAACTCTCCAGCCCAAAGACTGTTTTCCCTCCCTGCCTCCCTCTCCCGCCTCCTCCAAGTCATGTCTATACTGCACCTCCACCTCAAGCCCCCTCGCCCAGATCTCCACCTCGGACCTCTGGGCGATTACCTTCACCCCGGCTCCAACCTCCCTCTGCTCCACCGTTGCCCATCAGTCCTCCAGCTTCACCAGTCTCCATCCTGCCTCCACTCACACCTTGGTCATTCATCAGCCTGCCCTCCCCTCTGGACTTCACTCCTCCGTCTCCGCTCCGTCACTCCGTCCCTCGGATTCAGTTGGCCTCCTCACTCCCCCCGGTGTTCGTTTTGTTGGCTGTCCTTCTGCTTTCACTGCGGCCTTCTGGAGCCCCGGCTGCGCTTCGGTCGGCGGAGCCTTCGGTTCCGCCATCACCCGCCAGTCCTTCAGCGACGCCTGGGCTCAACGCCTCGAAGGCTTCGGCTCCTGACCCGCCATGGCTGCCCGCTGCACCTGACCCGCCATGGCTGCCCGCTGCACCTGACCCGCCATGTATGCCCGCTGCATGTCTGCCCGCTGCACCTGACCCGCCATGGCTGCCCGCTGCACCTGACCCGCCATGGCTGCCTTCGGCTCCTGACCCGCCATGGCTGCCCACGGCTCCTGACCCGCCAAGGCTGCCTTCAACCCCTGACCCGCCATGGCTGCCCACGGCTCCTGACCCGCCATGGTTTTTGGACCTGCCCTGGAGACCTCCACTCCAGTTTACTCCTTCCCCTGCTCCGGTTTGAGGTCTCCAGGGCGCCCGCCCCCCTCCCGGTTGTTACATCTACGGCGCGAGGACGCGCCTACCGGGAGGGGGAGGTACTGTTACAGATCCCTTGTTTCCCTGGACTCCATTTCCCAGAATCCTCCTGTTCTCCACACCTGCACTCACTTCCCTCGTCAGTTCCTCATCATCACTCATCACCTGCACCTGGACTCTATTGTTAGCACTCCCTTTATATTGCACTCACTCCCTTCACTCCTCGTCCGTTCTCTGTTTTGTTAAGGTGTCTGTCTGTTGTTCATTGCCATTGTTTGAAGTAAAGTCTCTATTATCGTGGAAATCCGTATCTGCCTCATCTCTCTACCAGCCACCCGTAACAATTATATCATTGCATTACATAACAAGGTAACAAACCAAGTGGCGTTTATTTTAAAGAAAGCTAAATTTTTTGACAACATGTTTAGCTTTAATTAGTAAAATAAAAAAGTATTTGGAAACTATGTGGTTGTCAGATGGGATTTGTTCATAGTC
Organism: Chanodichthys erythropterus; assembly: GCF_024489055.1. Taxonomy (NCBI): domain Eukaryota; kingdom Metazoa; phylum Chordata; class Actinopteri; order Cypriniformes; family Xenocyprididae; genus Chanodichthys; species Chanodichthys erythropterus. The sequence continues at coordinate 27,566,127 of NC_090226.1, forward strand.
AGTGATGAATTACATCTGTCGTTAGTCTGAGAAGACACTTTTGTGAGAATTCATACATCCAATAAACTGGCATTGGAAATAGTAGATTAAAAGTAATTGTAAAAATGACATTAAGAATGACATTTTAACATGACAAGAAATATAGTAAAAATCCTCACTTTCTTGAGCGCATTTCTTCTTCCATTGTTAAAAAACAAAGCATTCAACTTTGCCATTTACTATGTCATAGTAATACTGTCTTTACGAATTTGATCAAATAAATACAGCCATAAGTGAACATAATAACCTTTTTCATGTAATATAAAAAAAAAAAAAAAACAAAAACACACACACATATATATATATATATATATATATATATATATATATATATATATATCCAAAAGAAACAATATATCAACAACGAAAAGCAAGGAAAAATTGTCCTTTGGAAGAAAACCACTAATAAACCTTTTGTAGTGGTGTTTGTTGGGCCATATCTACAGACCAAAATATTATTGTAAATTTTAACATTAAAAAAAATTATCCTGTGTCTGACAATTTCTGAGAATAATATAGGATGATTTTCCTAACTTAGAGGAAAAGAATCTGGAAACAAAGGTCTTTGGTTTAGGAATAGAGAGCATGTTTTACTGTTAGCACAGCGTGGGGGTGAATTAGCCTGCTGGCATTTTTCTGACCTGGCCTTGGGGTAGCATCTCTTCCTGCAGTAATTTCTCTTTACCTCAGCACGCGACCCTGACAATTCATTTGTCTTATGTTCTATTTGCTAATAAACAAGTAGAGACAAAGCACGTGGAACAGAGTGCTGCTCCGTCCACAGCTGTGAATTCCCACCGGTCATGTTTGAAGATGAGAATTTATACATAGACACGAGCTTTGCTGAAAAACACGTCCCTCATATGGGAGTTTCTTTATTAACGAGCACTCATATGTTGTAACAGATGAGAATATCAGCATGTTTACCCATATAAATGAATTATGGATCTAAAATTATAACACACGGCCAAAGCTAGAGCCATAATGTGGCGATAGGTTGTTTGGTTATTTGTAGTGGTATTATAGGGAGACTGTTCCCATTCATATTTCATTCAGTCACACTGTGTTGTTCATTTGCATAACGTGCTATGTGAATAAATTATGATCACAAATTATCTTAAAAGAACGAAAAGATTAATAATAATAACTTCTGGAGTTAAAATAATGGCATAAAACAAGATAGTTTTAAGGTTACCTTGACAAAATATAGATGGAAAATTCATAGATTATATATATATATATATATTAGTGTTTTGGTGTTGAGGAGGCAAAGTCTTTATTTATGTCCGTTACACAATTTTAAGTTAACATTACGTAAAAAGAGAGACTAAATACAATTCTATTTTGTTATTTTTATGTAATTTTCTATTTATTAAAACCAAGTATACATTTCATCAAGTTAGTGTTTTTACTAATTTTTACATTTATTCCAAAATAATAACTAAAGGCAGTACCAATTTAAACTATTATTTATATTATTATTAACTAATATTCAGCTTTTCTTTTTAATAGTCAATTTATTTTCAGCAGTCATCAAGCTTGTACACACTGGTCACTCACAGACACAAAGATGTACCTTTAATTTCACCAAGCTGATTGCTCACTAAAAACCCCCACAGTCATCATGTTTTCAGGCCATTTCGAGTTAGATTTTGACATGACACAAAGCGGTGATATGTAAGTGACAGTTGTTTACTTACTTTTTAATTAGTCTTCCCATTAACGGCATCACTGTCTTCATATAGGCCGATTCGACGAGAACGCGCACGAAAACAAGAGGCGGGATATATCGCACGAACCAATCATGTCCAATCGTAACCGATCATATCCAATCATAGCTCAATTAAGGCATTGCCTCCTCTCACGTGACTTTACCCCATTCATTCTCAACTACCCCCCACTAAACCCACCGCACGCTATAGAGGCTCTGCTTTGTTTCTATGAGCTGGCACATGCGGGCTCCCCATTGTTTTACAGCGTTTCTTTAGAAAAACTAGTGACTTTTACACTTTTTAATGTCAAATTTTGTAATATTTTCATTGTTTTATTTTTGTAATATTGATTATTTTCTCATCCATTTTTTTTTGAGGAGGCACTGCCTCCCTTGCCTCCTCGGAGGAAACGCCCCTGATATATATACAAACACCCTGCTGTACAGGGGAAATGTGTTCTGTATTCACACCATTAATATCATAAATATATACATATCATATATATTCTTGAATCTCGAAGGAACTACTTGACCAAGCCTCTATTACTACTACTTCTAAAATGTCACTTAAGAACTAGAAATGAAGGATTGTTGTCGAGTCCCTCCATTGAAACTCATTGTGTTTTGTACATCGATTGAGAGAGAGAAAGAGAGATATTTTTTTTCCACAGCATAACGCTAAAACAACGTCCTTTCCTATGCAAACGTTACATTTAAAAGTCTCTTGTGACTGACTCACAAATCACTCATAAAGTAAACCTTGTATCTCTATATTTCCTCATTTTTGTTTTATTTTAAGAGCTTATGACAAAACCTTGCAACTTCATTTGATCCTCAAACTGTCAGTCAAACCTCATAACTCCTTCCCACCTCTATCGTGAATGAAGTGCTGCGCGCAGTTCAGAGATCTCGACTTTTTTGCAATGCAAAGGTACATAAAGATCTTTTTTTGGAAAATAAATAAATAAATAAATGTACAGCGTTTCCTTTGCTCAAGAAACACTGTCTATAAAGGCTAATGTTTTATGTATTTGAAGAGCGGAGACGAGTCTTCATCTGATATTTCCCTTCTAGATATAGCAAATATGCTATGCATTGAGGATGTAAGTCAAATATAGCCTTAATATTAAATTATCAAATTTAACATAGCACAATTTGTTCTGGAACAAGTAAAAGATCAAGACTAAAGATTCCCTTTTTTATGTACCCAAAATAAGACACAGCAATAAATCCTTGAAGCACTGGCCGAGATGAAGCTGTTCTCGGCAAGTACATGGACCCTGATGGCCTAGAGCTCGCATCTCTGAAGCTTTCGCATCTCTGGAGCTCGCATCTATGCTCGCATATATATCTTGAATTTCTTAAGCACATTTCTTATTCATTCCATTATATATATATATATATATATATATATATATATATATATATATATATATATATATATATATATATATATATATATATATATAGCTCAGGGGTCTCAAACTCTAATTGGCGGGGGGCCGTTTCTGTGATTGACACCTCATAGGAGGGCCATATTTACATCCAACTGAAGAAAGTGCAACATTTTAGAAAATTTACTTTCCTTTGCATTATTTCTCATTTACATCAAATTTGCCTACTAAAATATCTTTATACCTATACTATAAATATTTTACTTACCATACTAAATGTAAACAGCCGTGTCTCTCTCATTGTTACAGAGTGTAATATAATTATATAATACTATTAAAAATATAATACTACTAATATACTATTAATTGCAATAGTCTGGTGAAACTTTTCACATCCAACAAGGTGCATGGAATAATAATAAATAAAAAAAAAAAAAACAGTAATTTAGGAACAAAACCATCAACACTTGTGGTGTGGAGGGGTCAGAAATAAACAAAAAACTGGAGCTATATATATATATCAACTTTATTTTACCAAAAAAATTAAAATCTCTCATTGTTACATACATTATTAATTTTTAATATTTAGTGCAAGTATTTTCCCTTACTTTATGTTAGCTTAAATAACATTGAAATATTGCACTGAACAACACTGTACAGAACAAATACAATCCCTGAATACATTTGTACACTCTTCTGTTTCTTGACAGACACCTGGCAGCGCATTTGTCCAAGATGCCGTTTGAGCATCAGTATCGTTTAATGGCTGCATCGGACGCGTTTCAGTGATTTAAATCGACGCTCGTGCTTTTACTGTAATTTGGGCAAGCGCACTCATAATAGAAACGACGCAGTTGAGAGCGCTGCTCATGGTTGCATAGCAACGACAGACGCCACTGGAGCGAAAGTGCTTTGGAAAGAAGGAGAATGCGGCTCGGCCGCTTATGTGACGTGATATGTGAATGCCCCTTAGAACTGCGACTTTTTCTTTGCATATCAGACAGGTAGCAACTAGGGAATAATAATAATAGAGGGCCGGATTATGTTTTATTTTTGAGATCAGTTGCGGGCCGGGTAGAGGGGGAGGGCGGGCCGTAAATGGTCCGCGGGACGGCAGTTTGAGACCACTGATATAGCTCATTGTTGGTGAGCATATGAGAATTTTTACAAAAACAAAGTTTTTGTTTGTTTGTTTGTTTGTTTTAGATGGTTTGATGGTTTATTAAGAACTAGACAGAAAAAAAAGAAACATTTAAAACCTTTTTGGTTCTAAATTAAGCCATTATTAAGGGAAAATGTAAGTGTTTAGCAGCTTTAGCCAGTGGACAGCATTGATGCAGTCCTCAGGAACAACATGACACAGATTGATGGACGATACTTTTCCAGCATCTCGCTGTACACTGTGTCTGTAAGCCATGAGATCATTTCTGCACTTTATCTTTTATTGATGTGCTTAATTTTAGTTCCTAGAACCCACATAAACCACCTTCTGCATGACTTCCTGTTAAACAGGCAGTGGAGGGATGGTTAGTTCATTCTGAGTGAAATGGCATATAGGGAAAATGAATCCATCATAGGTACAATCAGCCTGGCCTTAGGGGGGATTCATACAGATGTATAACTCATGTGCTGGCAGGTATGAACACTCATAGATGAGGCTGTTTATCTTTGTCGTTGGGTTGAAAAGGGCCACTTTGGCATCTATCCGCTCTGCTAATTCCCGCCGTCTTTTATCTGGTTCCTGCTCTGGGCTACCATCCGTCCGTCCATCAGCGGTGTCTGCAGGGTCGCTCTTGGTTTGATGCGAGCCACAAAAGCAGCTATTGTATTCATTAACTGATATAGGCATGTTCAGGGTTCAATACAAGTCAAGTTTATCAGCGGCGTTAGTGAAATAATTTTGGGTATGTTTTTATACGACAATGTTACTTAATCTTTTGCGTTTTTCTCAACACTGGTATAACAATCCTCGTTCACATGGATCTGTGAAAATGACTAAAAATGCTGTATTATACATGCCAGGCCGGTAGTTGATGTCATTTTGTAAAGAAACACTGTACTTATACACTGAATGTGCATGACGTCACACATTTTCACGGTTGTGTTGTTTACACAGAGACGATAACGGTATCTCTGTTGTTGTGTAAATGAATGGCCAAAACACATTAAATGTTTTTCTTCTTTTAGATGAAAATGGTGTTGTGTAAATGCCCCATAAGTTAAAAAAGTTAGTGATATTATTTAGAAATTATTCACATTTATTTTCCATTGTAATCAACGTTACACCACAAATTCTGTTGCTTGAGCTTCCCCCACCAACCCTTCAGAAATCCAGAACATTCCTTTAAACTCTGCAAATTATTTTCTTTAATGTTTTACTCATCAGATTTCTTATTTTTCTCTTGTTCCGTTCAGGTGTAACAACAGAACGCAATGCATCGTCATCACTGGACCAGATGTTTTTCCTGACCCCTGCCCAGGAACGTATAAGTACCTTGAAGTCCAGTATGAATGTGTTCCCTACAGTAAGTATGAGCCATCTTTTTAAATATATATATATTTTTACGTTTAAAACTAAAAGCCCTTTTTATGGTTGTGCCTTTATATGTAATTGTCCATTTTTGTCCTGGATAATACAGTGCTTATAAAACATGTACAGTAGTCACTTTTTTCAGGTTTTGTCATTTTATTGGCAGTGTGCTTAATGTTTTTTCACTTATCAACAAAAAAGACTTTTTCTTGTCAAAAGTAAAATAGTTAAAGATAGATAGATAGATAGATAGATAGATAGATAGATAGATAGATAGATAGATAGATAGATAGATAGATAGATAGATAGATAGATAGATAGATAGATAGATAGATAGATAGATAGATAGATAGATAGATAGATAGATAGATAGACAATAAAAAATCACCCTCTTTTAAATGACACATAGATAATAATTGGCATAGCCAATTTGTTTTTTTGAAGTCAGTGTTAAATAACTTGTAATAAGTAGTTAAGTTGGTTTTAGTTGATTAGAAATACAGCTTTATCTAGAAGGCCCAACTTCTGGTGAGTCATTATTGCAGAAATTTCAGACTCCAAGCAGTGAAAGTGAAATGTAATTGAAGAGCACAAGGCAGGGGATGGATACAAGAAAATGTTCAAGTCATTGAATATCCCTTGGAGTACAGTTAAATCAACAATTAAGAAATGGAAAGAGCATGGCACAGCTGTAAATCTACCTAGACCGTCCTCAAAAACTGAGTGACCGTGCAAGTCTGGGGAGAGAGACCACCAAGAGACCAATGATTTACAAGCTTCAGTGGCTGAGATTGGAGACTGTGCATACAACAACTGTTGCCTGGGTGCTTCTCCATTCATGGCTTTATGAGAGAGTGACAAAGATAAAGCAACTGTTAAAAAAAGAAGTCATATGACATCTTGGCTACAATTTGCCAGAAGGCATGTGGGAGATACTCAAAACAGGTGGAAGAAGGTTATGTGGTCTGTTGAGACAATAATTACTCATTTTTGAATTAATTAATTAAAATAACATGGAAGTAATAATAATATGTGTAAAAATATGTATAATAATACTTATTTTATTCATTAAAATAACTATTATATTTTACCAATTTGTAGAAATTTAATTAAAATATATATTTACACATAATATTAATATGTGTAACGATGTGTGTGTGTGTGTGTGTGTGTATACACACACAAATGTAACTTTTTATATGCACTGTATTATCAATATCAGTGTTTGCAAGGCTATTTTTTTTATTTTGCTGTGATTTTATGGCAGTGATGGCATATTTGCACAGTGAATTCTGATTAGTTTTCTTTCTTGCATTTATTTACTGTATATACGGCATTCTGATTGGTCGTTTTGTTTTCATGCTTTTTAATCATATATAGCTGCTTTTACAAACAGTGTCTTTGAAAATAAAACGAGCACACAGTGTCATGAAAACAGAAATGTGTCTTTGATGCAGCATTTCATTTGCACCAAATCTAAGCTTAAAACTTAAAACACTATTCATTTGCTGCCTTGCAAGCACTGCTATTTCCTTCAGGACAGAAATTGTTATTCATGATTTCTTGTGATGCAGTTTTTAGTGTTTGATTTGTATCCTAAAACCTTGTACGGTGGATTTGGTGTGATTGTAGCGCACAGAGCTTGGTACAAAATGCTTTTTGCTGCCTTGTTTAAATTTGACAAAAAACTAAAATGTAAGCAGTTAAATGTAAACCATTTCAATGTGCTTTTCTCCCTTTGAAAAGTTACTTTTTTAGCCGTCTGTATTCTATCAGGAACATCACAGCAGTACATGAAAGCAAAGCAACATTCTCTGACGTCCAGTCATATAATCGCTCGGAGACAGACCAGCATGATTTCTTTGGCCTTAAAAAAATGATTTGGCCAAAGAAAGATATGGCAGTTTTATGCCAACTAATAAACAGACCAAAGATATTTTTCGTTAGTGCTTGATCATTGTGTTTGCTTGTAAGAAACCGCAACTATACGACTGTCAGAAAAGACAAATGACTGCACATGGATCTAACATGAGCAAACTCCAAACAAACGCCTCACTTCTATTCTCAGATTTCCCATTACATTAAGAGTATGGATTGTTTTGCTCCATTAAACAATTAGATAGTAATATTATTCTCTGATTGAATTGTCTCGTCTTCTCAGAGAATGTTTCCAGAGACTTCACATACCAGACGGGGTCTTCTGCCACACATTTCCCTCTAAGATCCCAAAAAAAACAAAGGCCCGCTGGATTTTAGTGCTTAATTTAATCTACGTCCCTATCTATGGGTTATTGAAGTCAAAATCCCACACAAAATTTTGAAAGCTGTTGTTTCATAAAGTGTCATGTTTTTCAGCTTTTCTTCAGGAATATCTGTGATTGTTCAACTTTTCCTTGCTGATGCGAGCACCTTCGCAGAATACGTTCTTTTGTGTTGTTTTTGTGTCTTAATGTCTTAATATTTTTGCATTACCTCCTCTAGGCATTTCCAGGCGGTCCGGAACAGTTTTATTTACTAATCACAGTTTGACTCCCTAGGACGCCAGAGCCCTCGTGTCACCCTCAGGCTGCTGAATGCCGTTTTTCAACTTGAAGTTATTTTCTTATTCGGTCTTGTTTGGTTGCAACAGTGGAATGTTCATGATTTTCTTTGGCCGATGGGATCTCAGAGAACAGGATTTGTCCCAGTATTAAGTGTACTGCATACTCTGAGATCCAGACAAATTCTGTTGGCTGACTAAACTATAAATGATTTGCCTCATGTATGGATGCCTTTATTTATTTATTTATTTATTTATTTATTTGTTTATTTATTTATTTATTCCCCATTAGTTTATCCTACCTCATTAGTAACCCAAAACTATAAGGTCTAACTTAGTTCTTATTTTATTTTTCAAAGGCTCTGTTCATTCATTCATTCATTCATTCATTCATTCATTCATTCATTCATTCATTCATTCATTCATTCATTCATTCATCATTAAAGTCATGTTTTTTATGCTATAATTAACATAGCTTGTGGGTTCAAACTAATGAAAAACTGAATTATGTGATATAAACATGTCCAGAATATAAATTCACCTCAGAATCAAAAGTACATTATAAATAATAATAATAATATAATTTGCATGAAGAAACTGAAACCAATTTTATGGACCATTAAGATGTTTTTTTTTTTTTTTTTTTCCCTGCATTATGATATTATTTTCAAGACAATTAAGCACATTTTCCCACCAAAAATATTATTGCTGTAATGCATCCAGATGGGAGTTTTTTTCTTCGCGGTTTTTATTATTCTCAACGGTGTTCTCATTATATTGTCAGTACTATAATACAGTATTTTTATTATAGTATTTCTTTATTAAATCAGCATAAATTAAAGGCAGCACAACAGATACTATCAAAACTATCATACAAGTCATTAACTCTACGTTATGACACGTTGCAAAAAAGTAAAATTAATAGATGATAATGGTCCTACAGTTTATTTTCTCCAAAATATATTTTGTCATATCTTCTATGTCTTTTTTTCTGTGTTCTGGACAGGTTTATGTGATTCATTCAAATGCTAAATAGAGATCTTGTACAAAATGGTGACTTTAATAAAAAAAGAAGACCATGCTCAGTGTCTCATGGACATTGCGGCCAGAGAATGGACACCATTAGTCGATCGATCATAACAATACAAGAAAGAAATCTGAGAAATGTAGCTTTAGATTGTTGAAAATGTTCACGTTTTGGATTATTTAACATACTGCTGCTGAGGATGGCCTTCATGAGATAAAACTCCTGAAGACTGTCAAGATTCTCTTTGTATGTCTGTGTGCATTCTGTCTTTCTGTCTCTCTATATGTCGCTCTTTATCTGGTGCTATGGAAAAATTTGGAAGGACAGTGTATTGGCCTGTACAAAACCATAACGACAAGAATTTTCTTACTAGCATTATATCCCTCTTGACTAGTAAATTAGTTGTTTGGAAATGATATGCACAGAAAAAAAAAAAAAAAGTTATTTAAAACAAGCATTAACATTTCAGCCAAAAAGATTTGAAAAATCAAAATAAGTAGTACACTACTGATTTTTTATTTATTTATATTATATATTATAATATATTATATTTAGAAAGTTACGTTTAAAAAGTTATTATTCACGGAAAAAGCTGTCAGAAAAATTTGGAACTGGCACTGCACTGTTGTAGAGTTGTCAAAAGTACCAACTTGAAAGCCGAAAAAAAAAATTAAAACATGGCCTTTTTAAAAAGTATGTCTATATTTGACAAACTTTATGCCATACCGGACTATTCAAGTGTTCATATAAAGCCTAGAAGGGCTGACAAGAACTCTGTGCTTGGAGAGGATCTGTAGAGTTGAGGAACAGCTTTATTTTTCTGGTTTTGGGTTTCCCTCCAGCACAACTTACCATCTGTCCACCTGGAATTCAGATTTCCCTGGTCGATGTCCCTGAGTTCTTATGAAAATCTATACAACACTATCTAGAATTCAGTCCGTGTATTTCCCCGCAGCTTTCCCTCGACAACAACAGATTGATTCGTCTTCAATGCCACATACACTGTCCTTTTGTACTGTGACAGAACACCCTTTAACCTGCCTCTCTTTTATGTTGAAGATGTCTAACTGCGTTCTCTTCCTCCTCTGACAGCTGTAGCTCTGTGCATAATGCCCGTAACCTCATGACATGTTAACTGCATGTGATCATGGACATGATGGTTAATTCATTTTAATCTCTTTTTCCCCTTGCACTCCTTTCATTCTCTCTTCCAACGCTAAAAATAGAAGTGGAGCAAAAAGGTAAATCACTGACACAATCAGCTCCTTGTTTTTCTTTCTTTAATATATATTTATATATATTTTTTTGTGGTTGTAAAACCTTACTGTGCCCACTCTTGCTGTTCTGATAGCAGGCAGTAGCAGAAAGGGTCTTGTATTTTAGTAAAGGTCAGTGCACAAGCTGCAATCGGAGGGAAGCTTTAAAAGAAAATGATAAAGCACAAGTTAAATGTTAGCGGTAATGCCGAGGGTACAAATGCCCCATTTCCCCCTCCTCTTTCTTTCCTCCACACTCTTTTATTGCCTGCTCGAACCCCAGTCCCACTCCACACTCCCAGCATGCTCTGGTAACAGGTTTACTCTAGACTTACACAGCCTCTACTGTTTCTCGCTTTCCCCTCCTCTAATTTTCTGTCTTTCTGTTTCTCTCTCTTTCTCTCTTGCTTTCTCACTTTACCCTTTCTACACGTTTGATTATTATGTCTTTGTTAAGAAGAAAGGAAATGCTTTATGCTGTAAAATCATTGCAACATTAGGCCCGTAGGAAAGATGTAAAAAAAAAAAAAAAAAAACCTGTGGAAAAACTTGTCTCAGGACACAGACTGCCTGTATGCTGCTCTTCTCTGTGTCTTTCTCAAGCCTTATTTAGTTGTCTGCTTTTATTTGCAGGGCAGATTTGTCGTATTCCTTCCTTTTTTCCTTTGTGTTTGGTTGTGGTTTGATTTCTCCATCACTCCCCTTCAGTATGTCCAAGCAGCAGTGAGCCGAAACTGTTTGCTTACGGACACATAAAAACTGTTTTTGCTTCCGTTTAAGCTTCAATAACCTTCAGATGCAGATTCTTCGCACCTTTTACTGCTTGTGAATGTGGGTAGCTGTTAGACTTCTTAGTGTGTTTCTGTCTTCACCGACTACCCAGTTATCAGAGTGATTTAGAGTCAGACGGCACTTTGCCCTCTGCTTTCAACTAGCGTGAGCTGTGTTTGCTTACGTTTGACTGTTTTCTGCTCTGTTCTTCCCATCACTAGTTTTTGTTTGTCCCGGAACTCTGAAAGCGGTTGGAGATCCGTCGTTTCTTTACGAGGCGGAGCAACAAGCGGGGTCGTGGTGCAAAGACCCCCTCCAGGCAGGAGACAAGGTTTATTTCATGCCCTGGACCCCTTACAGAACAGATACACTTATTGAGTACAACTCGCTCGACGATTTTCAAAACTCTCGACAGACTACGACATATAAACTCCCCCATCGGGTCGACGGCACAGGATTTGTTGTATACGATGGGGCAGTGTTTTTTAACAAGGAAAGGACTCGTAACATTGTCAAATTTGACCTTCGGACCAGAATTAAAAGCGGGGAGGCGATTATAAATAACGCAAATTATCATGACACCTCACCTTATAAGTGGGGTGGGAAAACAGACATCGACTTGGCGGTAGATGAAAATGGCCTTTGGGTGATCTACGCCACTGAGCAGAACAACGGTATGATGGTGATCAGTCAGCTCAACCCCTACACCCTTCGCTTTGAGGCAACCTGGGAGACCACCTACGACAAGCGCTCGGCCTCCAATGCTTTCATGATCTGCGGGGTTCTGTATGTTGTCCGATCCACGTATGAAGACAACGAGAGCGAGGTTAGCAAGAGCCTGATCGACTACATGTACAACACCAAACTGAACCGTGGCGAGTACGTCGACATCCACTTCCCCAACCAGTACCAGTACATTGCCGCTGTGGAATACAACCCCCGAGACAACCAGCTGTATGTGTGGAATAACTTCTACATTCTGCGGTACAATCTGGTGTTTGGACCACCTGATCCAGCTCACGGTAAGCCCCATCTCGAATCCTTCTAGCCGCACACACAGTCCCTCTGGATATCTGTCTAAGTGGTTGTGAGATTTCAGCCACTGAGTTGGTATTCCTCTGGCACCCGAGTCTGTGTGTCAAATGTCACGGATGACTGATTTTTAATTTCAGATTTAATATGTGCTTGATGTATTCCGGAAACCTTTCTCGAGTGCAAGCAACATCTCAGAGTGAAGTGGTGGGTCTCAGCAGTAAACAACATCATAGGCATTGTTAGCATATAATAAGAGACGCGTCCCTTGAGGTTTCAAAAGACAGAGCCTTCCCTCCCCAGTGTTTAGACTCTTGAGGCTAAACTCCCTCCCACCGTCCCACTGAGAAGGGTACCGCTTCCCTCATTGGTAGAGGGTTACCTGTCTGGACAGGTACGTCGGCAGCCTTGCGGCAACAGTGGCTCTTCCCCAGTAGAATGGATCTCGTTCCCTAACCACCTCAAAACAAACAACCTACACTTTTGCTCACAGGCCTCTCAATGTGTCTGAGTTGAAAGATGGCTCTCCATTGAGACCGGATCAGTCCCGAAGGTCACGTCAGCGTAGCCTGTTTTTAATTTAGCTGTCAAGAGCTGGGAGAAGATGGCCATACTATGTGTCAGATCATCTTTACATTGAAAAAATAATAACTGTAATTACCATAATCCCAGCTCAGCCTAGAGGCCGAGACTCTTGCATTACTCCAGAAAGACTTGGCTAAGCATAGAGGTCAAACAACTTTACGCAGATTACTGGGGCTTAAGAATTTAAAATATGAGTGTCTTTCTTCAGCTGAGACCCAGTGGTGTCTACCTTACTGATGAATCTGCTTGTGCAGACACTGCACCCAGGGCCATCGTGAAACTGTACCCATAATGAGTGTACTTTGAATAAAGTCTTTTGGATAAAAGCATCAGCTAAATGTCAAGATAGAAGTTGGCTAGTAGCCCCAAATTGATTACTGGCGGCTTATAGCATCCAAAAGCACCTAAATGGCTACCTGTTACATTGATAACCAGCCATCATACATAGGTGTGCTTCTGATTTGAAGGCTGCAGCTTTTTTAACTGACCAAATTTCAAGGCAGCATCACATGCATCCTTTACAGAGAAAGAGATCCCAGAATACACTATGAAAAAAAAAAAGTTATATGAAAGAAAAAAAAAAAAAGATCCAAGATAATGTATGAATTGGTAGAAATGTTATTTATAAATCATACATTTTTATTTATTATAAATGATAAATACACATTCACTAAGAAAAGTCCCTAAAAATAAGGCCTGATGTACTGTTAATGAAGCAATTTTCTGTATGGATTTTTCAGGCGTTTACCCGTATTTTGAATTATGTATTGAATTGTGTTATGTTTTTAGGGTTAAACAAAATGTCCGTAAACTTAACAGTAAATGTCCTGATGTGTATATTTAATTAATTATTGAGAGACATTTATATAAAAAAGTTGTATCTGCATTATCGCATTAAATGTGCCATCGAATTGAAAATTGAATTTTCCTCGGCATAGCTGAATAACAAGAGTTCAGTACATGGAAATGACATACAGTGAGTCTCAAACTCCATTGTTTCCTCCTTCTTATATAAATCTCATTTGTTTAAAACACCTCAGAAGAACAGGCGAATCTCAACATAACACCGACTGTTACGTAACAGTCAGGGTGTATGCCCCCAATATTTTCATGTGCTAGCCCATGTTCCCCACATTATGAAAGGCATTAGACAAGGGCAGCCAGTATTAACGTCTGGGTGTGCACAGCCGAATCATCAGACTAGGTAAGCAAGCAAGGACAATAGTGAAAAAGGGCAGATGGAGCAATAATAACTGACATGATCCATGATAACATGATATTTTTAGTGATATTTGTAAAGTGTCTTTCTAAATGTTTCGTTAGCATGTTGCTAATGTACTGTTAAATCTGGTTAAAGTTACCATCGTTTATTACTGTATTCACAGAGACAAGAGCCATTGCTATTTTAATTTTTAAACACTTGCAGTCTGTATAATGCATAAACACAACTTCATTCTTTATAAATCTCTCCAACAGTGTAGCATTAGCCGTCAGCCACGGAGCACTACCAAACTCATTCAGAATCAAATGTAAACATCCAAATAAACACTGTACTTACGTGATTAGACATGCTGCATGACAAACACTTTGTAAAGATCCATTTTGTGGGTTATATTAGCTGTGTAAACTTTGTTTATGCAGTGATAGAGTCGAGAGCTCTGGTGGGGCGCAGAGCGCAAGCAATTAAAGGGGCAGCAGCCCTGAAATCGGCGCATTTCTAATTATGCCCCAAAAAAGGAAGTTAAAAAAATTATTTAAAAAAAATCTATGGGGTATTTTGAAACTTCACAGACACATTCAGGGGACACCTTAGACTTATATTACATCTTGTAAAAAAAACGTTCAATGGCACCTTTAACTAAGAATATGTTCATTTCATACCATTTTGAAATCAATTGTAATTTGAAGCTTCCATGCACCTAATGCACCTAATTTGAGTCTTCCATGCACACAAATGAAGATCTTTTTAATGAAATCTGAGAGCTTTCTGTCATTCCATTCACAACCTACGCAACTATCACTTCATTCCATTCACAACCTACGCAACTATCACTTTCAAGCCCCAAACAGGTAGTATTACTATATACTATATACCATATACTATATGCAAACAAAGCACTCACGTCGCTACATAAAACTGAGGTTAAATGTAAGACTTTTATGATGGGACTTTTATGATGTCTTTACTAACTTTCTAGGGTTTGAAAGTGGTAGTTGCGTAGGCTGTCAACTGAGGGACAGAAAGCTCTCAGATTTCATTAAATGATCTTCATTTGTGTTCCAAAGATGAACTTGAATCTTACGGGTTTGGAACGACATGATTAATGACAGAATGAATGACAGAAATTTCCTTTTTCAGCTGAACTATCCCTTTAAGACGCTGCTTTAAAATGTGGAACAGAGCCAAAACACCTCTCCGAAGGCTGTGTATGACATTCATAATCATATTACTATCTGCACTACAATTATATGAGACTTATTTTTGAGATCAGGATAGAATAGCATCATTTCTAGCATGTGCTAGCAGCTTTACTTTAGCCTGGAGCAATTACTAGCACTGAATTAAAACCATCGAACAAAATTGTCCCTGCACAAGCAAGTAATTAAGTAAGAAATATCAACTCAATATCACTTCAGATGCAAAGTATTAGGGCTTAAATATAAAATTCATTGGACATTTCCCTAGGGTGTTACCTCGGAGGGTTCGAATCTTTCATTAAGGAAATGTTATCACATTGTTACCACAATGTATCCACTTGTGGTTCACACTTATACGATGTGGCTGATTGAATATGCCTGTGTATGTTCTGCCTGTCTTTTAGCCGCCTGTAAAGGAAGTAATTAGCTCTACAATCAGTGCTGATGAAGGACAAAAACATGCTAATTTCACTAGCATTAGCTCCTGTGCAGTGCGCGAGTTGAATGATACCCCCCATCTCCACTTGAATCTAATCTGGCATCATTTGTATACTGATGTGTTTTCTCTATTTTAGATGTGGTGATTATCTCATCATCTCAATAATCAGCTCACTCACACAGCCGTCAGAGTTGTGCTCTGAGGAGTTGATGTTTGCTCCACTTTACTTTGATAGCTGTGAAATTACCTTGATTTTGAGACACTGGTATAACGAACCACTAGAGTATGTACGACATGATAAGGCCTCTCCTTTAATGAAGGGAACCCCTCCCCTTTAAGTTAGAGGGCAATATAAGCTCCTCCTCTTCGGGGATGGAGCAATTTTGAGATTAATTGTCAGGCTATTTAAGGCAAATCACATTCCTTAACTTCAGTCATTTATAGCCAGACTCTATGTCTAGTTTACTTAATGCAACTTGAGCAGAATTACTCCAATATCACATATGTAACTACACCAATAACTGCAGTCAGTATTAACTGTGACTTATTCATTTGCCACTGTTACTGTTTGGCTTAATTAGTGTTATTCATTTAGAAATTAAACTTTTTAATTTTGCTCAGACTGTAATGATCACATTATTCTGGCTATAAATACGGTAAGGTTTTTTAGCTCTTCACTGAAAGGGAAAATATTCTCAAATATAACATTCTGTTGAATATAACATTTTCCGCAAATGACCAGTGAAAGAAGTTTAACCTTCTGAAAATGTTGGTCACGATCTCAGGAAATCAAACATGATATTATGTGTGCTGTTTAATTTTCAATTTATTTTTTCTATGAAATTTGCTTCTTTTTTTTTTTTTTTTGTGGATTTTATTTTTGGGTAATATATATAAAATATAAATATTAAATGTATATAATACTAGGCATTTGTGGAATGTATACCACACCTGCCAGATTACTTGATTGGTTGCTTGTTTGCTGGCTTGATAGATTGTTCCTTCATGTGGAATGCAGGCATAACATATTAGTGTGATATCTCATAAAAATCCTAAATAGCATCATATGCGCCATTTGTTGAAAGAGAAAATGATTAAAACCAGCAGCATATTCATACTGGAATCATCTTTCATAATGGGGAATCATCTTGATGTGAAAGAGACAGACAGCATTTATATTTGCCATCTGAATCGGGGTGGAAAACACACATTACGCTGCTTGCCACTTAATCTCATTTTTGCTCATCATTAATGGAATTAGTTTGACACTGATTGTGATAATTGCCATGTGATATTACACTGCTGATGGTTAGCAAAATTTATGCAGAGCCTGCTCTGTTCCTGCCTGCAAAAATACTGTTTTGTGTTCAGAAGACCACTAATGGATTTGGCTTTATTTTTAGTCTCTCTCTTACTTCCACTTGGACAGAGATTGCTCTGTGGCCTCTATTTTTGTTAAATACCTTCCTTGAATTAAAAATTATTAATTTTCTACCACTGCTACAATATCTAATAGATGCCAATTTCTACTTCATGAGCTCCACATTTGCCCACACCTCTCAATCTGTCTCTTATTGCCATTTTAAACCCCCAGCCCAACCATTTACTCTCATCACCAGCCCTCTCACATTTAGCCCCTCCGCCAGTTAACTCTCATTTAGCCCCTCCTCCATGCCCAGCATAACTTGAGCCCGTTTCCTATATTAGCCCCTCCCTAACCTTTATTTATTGTAAATTTTTGTAAAGTTCTCACTCTCAAAGTAAAATCAAAATAGGGCTAAGGGTTCAAACTAATACATTTACAACAGTAGAAGTTTATGGTGTGTCCCCATTTAAATAGTTATAGTCAGGTATGTGTGTGTTTTCTGAATTTGCCTACATTTTTAGGACTGGCCAACAACCCCTATGAGGTTTAATAAAAATAGCAATGTGTAATTTTGGAGTGTCTGGGATAGGGAAAGGTTTATAAATGTATCATTAGCTCAATGTAAAAACAAAAGATGTTACTGGAAATTCCCCACCATACTAGAACATTTACGTGGGTGCCTATCACCACAACTTAATTTGAATATTTAGGTTGAAATTGTTCTCTTTTGTGAAGGTAATATTTCTTCTTTTTGACATTGAACTGAAGGTTCCTTTGAGCCATTTTCATTACAGCACTGCAGACGTACTTATCTTAAGAGAAACTGCCTTTGTTACAACAAAGAGAAAATTAATACCTCTACCCATAAATCAGATTTCAAAGGTGTTCTGTAAAATAATAACAGACACCTTGGTGCTATGAGACAGCTGACTAAGTATTCATTTACCGCCCCCATGTTCAGTGTTGAAGGACACAGCACAACCCACACAGAAATTAAACCTAAAGCACAAAGGACAATAGAGTCAAAGTTTGAAAACATCTTTCACAAAAAGTGCAATTGTACTAGGATGGTTTTTCCCAAGCATATAGTGTTATGGTAATACTACTATTTCTATACAAATTCCATTATTTTGACATGTGCCATAATACCATGGTATTCTTTTCACGGAGTACTGTGCACACACCATGGTACATGAATAAGTTAGTCATTCAGTACTATAGTATATAGCAAAGTACTTTGTATCAAAGTACCATTTGATATCTAAAGGCACGTATAAGCTTAAAGAATCGAAAATACTTTATAGAACAGTGTCTTTAGGGCTTTATAGTACTTTCAATAGCGTCTTGAACTGAGATGCTCTGATATCTCATGCTTTGAAGTATGTGTGAATTTATTTATTTATTTATTTCTCTCAAAGGTTTTTTTTTTCTACAAAAGTGAGTGACAGATCTCTTAAAAACACTTAAGTATTACTGTTAGCTTCTATAAATGTGAATTATAGTAAAATATAATAACTGAAGTTTATAATAGATAAATATAATAATAAAAATGCAAGCATAAAGTTGTATTCGTGATGTCTTCTTTTGTAATGGACACTGGTCTTTATTTTTGTCTGATCAGTACACACATTTGTATACACAATTCATCATACATTATTCCGCCTGAACGTCTTTTGAGCTTTTTTAGCTCACATAACCTATGCATGGATGTTACCTAAAAGACAAATAGTTATTTAAACATTATTTTAGGATAAAGATATAGTAAAATGGGTTGCAAATGTGGTTTCCTGTTTACTTTTAACAGGCTTCTCTCATCTGTGGTATAATTCTGGAACATTGAGTTAAAGCTTGTTTTACAGCCATCATGACAAACAGCCCGAATCTGGAGTGAAAGGCCAATAATGGCACGCCAGGCATGCCAACCGTGTCAAAACTCACACACATGGGTGAAAACCGTAAAGATCGGGGTCTGCAGGTAAAGACGTTTCAGCTGTTTTTGCTCAGTTTTTATCTGAACCAGAGCTATGGCTGGTCAGTTGAAACTAATGCACAGTAGGTCACATCTAACCTCGAAAAGAAAGCATTTTCTTTCACTCGATCTGTCTTTTTCCTCTCACAAACATACATGGAGATTCTCGCAAACCCATACTGTGCTAAAATCTCTCATATGGGCCACTTCATCACTGGGTTTCTTGGCTGCACGCTGTCGTTCAAAGAATCTGGTTAGCCTGTGAAAGTGAAGTTCAGAGGTTCTTTTGGGTCCCTGTAAAGGAAGAACCAATTCAAACTGCAAAGAATTTGGAGTTATCTGGGACTCAAACCCTTTAATTCATGTATGGATGTCTTTCTGGTTATCATTATATAATTTTCTTGGTAGGAAAAAAAAAAAAAAACATAATTACATTTTTGAAGTGTGGCCTGCAAACTTTGCTCAGTTTTTTTTTTTTTTTTTTTGCCTGTGGCATTACATTAGTTATATATCAAGACTAATATAGAGACAAGAACAAAGAAAAGGGGTGAGAGAAAATATGTTTTTGCGACTCAGCTCTTAAATAAGCTCTTGAGATATAACAGTGCTTGAAGGTCTTGTAGGCAAGCTGAATGCTTTATTTCATAATTATTCTCTTTTATTAAGTGCTTTGCAGTGAGAACTATATCTCAGGTTAAAAAATATGTATTTTTTTTTTCCAAGCTTGATAAGACAAAAAAAATTGGCAAGCAACAACAGAAAACGACATCCAAAAACATGACAATTTGCAGGGGAGGAAAACAAAAACAAAAAAACTAATTTTACCCATTGTTCTTTTTAGCACCACCTATCTCAGAGGCATCCACAACACCAAAGTTACTAAAACCAACAACCACTACAACAACCACTACTCAGCCGAGAGGTCAGGTGACTACTGTTACTACTACAGGGACCAGAGCTGTTAATAAGACACCCAAATCACCAGCTGTACTTCCCCAAACCACCACACCACCCTCGCTGGAGTCCTTTCCTCCACCTGAGCGCTTCTGTGAGAGCGTAGAGCTTAGGGACATACTGTGGCCGCAGACGCAGAGGGGCATGCTGGTGGAACGACCCTGCCCCAAAGGAACTCGAGGTGGGTGCATGTATCTGTTGAAGTGTAACACTACAGTTCTTTTTTTTTTTTTCACTCAGGGCTCTTTGAATTGCTATCAGTCACTAGTTATTTTAATATGAGTTTAGCCTGTAGGCAGGGAAATGTGTCTATTCTCTTAGGATCAACTTCTTCAACATTTGAATAAATCAGTAAAGCCATGAGAGGCCAAGCTTTACAGTGATTTTACCACATTTAAGCATCTTGTTAATGAAGGTTTACTACTAATGATATTTCATTGTTAATAATAATTAACAATTGTTAATTTCCATATATTCATTTATTTATTTGGTAAGCAGCAGCGTGATAATCAAGATGCTGGTTCTTATTTGGCAACTTCAAATCATAAATATCAAACAATACTATTTTAGAGCTTGAGCAATCTATATTGTACTTACATACAAAACACTACTAGTACTAATGCAGCTAACAATAGTGATGATGATGATGTCCTTATTTAAACAGGCACTGCCTCCTACCTATGTGTTCTCTCCTCTGGGACCTGGAACCCAAAAGGCCCAGATCTGAGCAACTGTACGTCCCACTGGGTGAATCAAGTCGCTCAAAAGGTTTGTAGTTCCAGAACATTTCTGTCCTCGCAGAAAGAGGAGCAAAAAATGTGGCAATTTTTAGAGCATAATGTCATAAAAATAAAATACTCTCCAGTGCAATATTTTGGAGCTCATTCTTTCTGTTATCACTAGTTAAGACGAAGACTCACAGCCTTCAAACATCCAATAGGGATCCTACAGATTGATCTGGTGCACTTTTCAGTGTGTGCTTTTGTGTTAATGTGAGATGCTTCCTGTAAATAGAATGGATGTGCACAATGGGACACCAAACTTCCTACAGTACACACACAAAAATGAACTAAAGTAACAGAAATGCCTTAGCCATTGAAACCCAGGAAGTGTTTCCAAATGCTCTTCCAAAGTGTTACCAGTTTCTAATGATAGCTGTAATTGCTCGCGGGGGCTGTTGCTGAATCAGCATGATGATGTCATAATGGGAGTCAAGAGCCTCGTAGATACAAAATGATATTTTTCAGAACCATGCTGTGAGGTTAATTTGTGTAATCTCTCAGATCCGGAGTGGGGAAAACGCAGCCAACCTGGCGAACGAGCTGGCCAAACATACCAAAGGAGCCATTTTTGCCGGTGACATTAGCTCTACCATGAGGCTCATGGAGCAGCTGGTGGATATTCTAGACGCTCAGTTACAGGAACTGCGACCCAGCGAGAAAGACTCCACCGGCCGCAGCTTCAATAAGGTATTAACAGGATTTCATTTTCAACATGGTTTTTTAATAAGCAGCAGCATGCCTTGGTCTCTTTCAGAGGCACTTTGCTTAAAGGACACTTGACTGTTAAACAGCATCAAACTCATTGTGTTACACCCCATTGTGCTATTGGAGAATCAAAAATAGAACAAATGCACAGACCGAAGCGAATCACTCAGTGCAATTTGCATAGTATCCATCCTACATAGAATGTCTAATTAGAATTAGTGTGTATCAAATTACAGGGCAGATACACTTTGTCTGGTGTGCATTTGTACATGGATTTTCAACAAATATAACATGTTGCACAACATAAGAGGTCTTTTCAGCTGTAGAAAAATGGTGAGGCATGAGGATGAAGGTGCCATGAATGTATATGTATGTCAAAGTTGGAAAAAAACAATAAGAAATTATGAGTATTTGAGCAATGAATTTAAAGGCAAATACAAAAGGTACATGACAAAGGGGGCCTGTGGTTTCACAGCACAATTATATAACATGATAATATGTCCCAATATTAGTGCACTGTCTTACTGCACACTCATACTTTCACATCACCAAAATAGTACATGTTTTAGTGCATTTTACAAGTATGCAAATTAGAATGCAGCCACAGAAACTTTCTGAAAATAGGTCACAAGAAAATGAATGAAGCCAGTTTAATATTAGTTGGTTTTATATAAAATCTATGCATTGCATTTAAAATATATACTAAATGTAAGACCGCTTTATGTACTTAACTGCATGCCAACCATACTGATTACAACTGGCCGTAATATAATATTTACTTCAATCATAAATGATGCATCTTGGGGCATACATTCATCAAAAATTATCTTTAAAGATATATGGCTCTATTTAGCATGTTCCAAGACTGCTGAGCTTATATTTAATAGAAATCATTTGGTGGGATTGAACAGGAGTTTTTAAACACATCAATTACTCATGAACCCATTCCAAATCCATAACATTTTTTTTCACAAATACCATATATGTTTAATAAAACCTAAGAGATTTCTGTCCTTCCATTGAACCAGCTTTCAAATACTTTGAAACATAAATACACTGTAAATGTAATATATATTAATCAAGTCCTCTGAAGCGACATGATGCCTTTATATGATGAACAGATTTAATTTAGGATTTTATTCACATATAAACATGTATTAGTGGACATAAATAGAACACATTAAATATGACCAACAGCAGCTCAACATGCTTGATGGGGGAGAACAAACATCACTGGTTCTTGTGCATCGAGCAAGTATGTTTTAGGTTAAGTTAATCATATTTAATGTGATATATGTATTTATATATGTAGCAGAGACTTTATATATGTGCGTTGGTCAGTGTTTATATGTGGAAGAAGCCTAAATTATATTTGTTTATTATTTAAAGTGACTGTGTCTCTTTAGAAGGCTTGGAACAAATTGTTTGATTCTTAATTTTTACTTTTTATTATGTCTTAATGAGCATTTTAAACACATTGAATACGTCTTCCAAGTTTTGTGACTTAAAGGGATAGGGTGAAAATGAGCTTTTAGCTGAATCTGGTACAATGCATGGAATGGAAACATTTATGTTAAAAATTGTACATGATCCCTTTATAAAGTAAAGTAAAGTAAAAGGTAACCCAAAAATGAAAATTCTGTTGCCAATTACTCACCCTCATGTTGTTTTAAACCCATAAGACTTTTTTTTTTTCCATCAACAACAAATTAAGGAATTTTTAATAAAACCTAAGATATTTCTATTTCCCATAGAAGTGGAACTCTACACTGTGTCTAATCAGATGCTATAGGGAATGGCATCAGCGTAAAGGGTGTCTGAAGCACGTTTAAACACAGCAATTTAATTGGTTAATGACAGTCCATGACGTCACTACCGGTGCGCCGTGAGTATAAGAGGGCGCCTGCTATGTACGTCATCACCTTTTGTTGTCTTTAGGAGCTGTTTGTTTATGTTAGCACGTGTGAAGGCGATTATTTTGTAAATGCACTCAGGCAAGCTTCTCAAGAAGTGTGTGCCTCTATGTCATAGTGTTTTGACACCTGATGACACAAACTACCTATGTGTTTTCTGTTTGGGTGAGGAGCATGTTCTCGAAAGGGCTGAATGTGCTCATTGCGAGAAATTTGCAATGAGGAAGCTCCGTGGCTCGGGTCCTGTGGTAGCTGAGGCACGTCAGAGACTGAGCTCATGGGGATCACAGGTCGAGCTGGCTGAGGAATTCGAGAAGGTTATGTCTCGCTCATATTCTTCAGTTACTGGCTCGAATGATCTGCTAGATCAAGACATTCTGTCTCTTGAATCTTCTGATCCAACGAATAGCATATTGCTATCACCGTCCAGCCCGGAGGAAGTGGACGTGGCTGAGGAGGTGAAGATATTGTGAGCTCTCCCAGCCTGTCATCCCCACATATGATACTATTGGAGGTTATGGCTCACGCCACGACTAGCACTACTCATTGCAGACTCGATGAGTACTTCCTGTCAGGCCATAAACATCCCGCTCTGATAAGACTACCTCAGCTTGAAGATTTTAGCAGAAACTGCAGAGATTGTGGAAGAAACAAAATTCAGCTCACATTTATCCCTTTCGGAATTTGAATTACTTAAATGTGGAGGGATTGCTTGAGTGGGGATATGTAAAGATACCACCCACTTGTGAGCTATCTCTCTCAGAGTTAGTGACTAAGCAAATTGTTGAGTAGAAATACCATATTTCCTCTTGCCCTCTTCCCCCTCCCTTCTTGTTCTGTCTCTAAATGTAGCCTGTGCTAATTGTTTTAGTACAGGCTGTAGCAGGTCCTAGATGAGTACGGTGAGAATTGAAGCAGCCTCCCCCAATAATTCTTTTAAGTTGGTTAGCTCCTTTATAGCTCCCTTTAAGAAGATAGCAGTATCGTTGGGTTGCAGCTAACACTTAGCAGCTCCCTTTGGTATGATGTTCTTCAGGGTTGAGTGTAGAGTAGGTCCCTCCCCCATTACTGAGGGTCTTAAAGTAGGGACCTCCACTCCCACAAGAGCCTTGACTGATCTCTGAGAACCCGATGAGTTGTGGTATTTGCCTTTAAGCTTCCCTTCTTGTTGTTAGGCACCTTTAGGTGTGCTGGAGTCTTGAGATCTGGGGTTAATCCAGGCAAGGCGTGAGCTCTTCCCCATTTGTAATGGTGCAGCAAATCTGAAGCATCCCTGAGGATCCCTAGGGGTCAGAGATTTTCATATAAGGATATTATTCTACATAAAATTGATTTCTACGCTTTCTCCCCCTAGAGGTAGTAGTAGGCTAAGGGAACTAAAAACTTTCTCCCTGGGCTAGTATTCCCTATAGGCGGTGTCTAGCAGATGAAGCTGACATAGCCAAACTGTTCTTGGACTGGAGGCTAACACCTGGCCCACAAGGGAGGGAGGAAGGTTGAAAAAGACCAGGACTTTCCGTGTTAGTGAGTTTGGAAGCTTGGGAAATGGCTGAAGGGAATATTGCCACATGACAATTCTGTGACCCAGTGTGCACCTGCAGGATCAGATGCATTTGACTCTGGCAGGTAAGTCCATTGAGTCAGTTATGCTATGCCCACTGTGGTAGTGCATAGACAAAGTTAATGTGGCACACGCTCCCTCATCATGGAGGGGGCATTTGTTCCCCATAGAGTTTGATCAGAAGCAGTGTAGAGTTCCACTTTGAAAGGGAACAACATGGTTACAACTGTAACCATGGTTCCCTGAGAAGGTGAATGAGACACTGCTTCTGATCATATTCCCCACTTATTGCATTGGAATTCCTTCTGGCCTGTAAAATTGATCATGTTTAAACACGTGCTTCAGACATGCTGATGGCATTCCCCATAGCATCTGATGAGATGCTATGGGGAATCGACCTAATGAGTCGTAACCTGTCTTCTCCATTGAAAGTTTCAAGCTGTAAGTAACATTATTTTTTTTCTTAATGCAGAGACAAAAAGCTCTTTTTGAGCTACTGTGTTGTCCGTATAGCTTTCTTGCATTTCATTCATTAAAATCAAAGAAGTGGGTGAAGGTGAAGGTGAAGGTGAGCACATATCTGTGAATTCAAGTAACTGAAGAAAAAGCTGTACTCACTAAGAGAACATATTTTGCATGGAAATAAACAATCATTTGGTGTTAGTTACTGTGTATCACCTTTCCTTCAAATGAATTTCACAGTTATAGTCCAATGGAAGGAGAGACGGCACACTAGCCTCATTGCAAAAAGTTTGGACAGTGCACTAACAAGAGTGTCATTTGTCTCATGGGAGTCATGTACATGTCAGCTAATATGATGTACATGAATAGGGCATGTTCTAGGACCAACATCCTTAGTTTAACCCATCAACCCATACTCTAAACTTTAATTTCAAACTCTGAATTCTAAATCAAACATTTATTTCACTTGACCTCACATTCACTGAACTATGGTCATGTCCCCTATTTCTGATCTTACCCTAACCCTAACCCTAGCCCTGAATTTCCTATGTTAAATCTTAACCTTAACCACTATAACTCCAACACTAATGTCAAATATAAAATACTAAAACTAAACTTGACTTTTAAACTTTTTTTTTGCTTCTAACCTCCAACCTTATCCAACCCCAAACCCCTTATTTTAGTTTACCTTCTAACTCCAGTCCCTAACCCTGATCTTTATCCAACAGTCTTGTTTCAACTCAAATTTGGGTCAAATATGGACAAACACAACCATTAGGTTAAAAAATTTGATTTAAAAAATTAACCCAAGGACTGGGTTTGTCCATATTTGACCTAAATTTGGGATGAAACAACACAGAATTTTTTTAAAGTATATAGAGGTGAACCGCACCTTGATTTAGAAAATATGTGTCTGCATGTTGTTTTGCATATGTTTCAGCTGCATGTAACTTTAATTACCATCTTTGATCTCCAATCTGTAACCCTAAATCTTTGTCTTACCTTAAACCCTTTCATCTAACCGTTAGCTCTGACCCAGTGTCTAATTACCAACTCTAACCACTATTACTAATCCTTACCTTTACTCAAGCCCTCTTAGTTCAGCTTTCGGATTACTTTCTCAACCCTGATCCCAGTCCACACAGTGTGTAAACTACACATTGATTTAGGCAGTCTGTGTCTGCATATTGTTTTGCATATATATGTAATTTGCATATCTCAGATGGTTAATGAGTTACTGATTCTATTTTTACTTAGTAAAAGCACCTGTGGGTTTTGAAATCGCCAGACTAAATTGTTGTTCTCAAAGCAAGGCCAGTCTGTACACCCTTACATTCATTCGTTACATGATTTCATCATAGCAGATCCACTGCTATACTGTGTTTCTGAAGCGCTTGTGGATTGGAGAACCCATTAGTACACCATCAACCTTTCTAACTGTGTTTCTTTGGTCTGTTTTTGTTCTTGTGTGTGTCCTCTCTCAAATGAAAAAGCTTCAAAAGCGAGAAAGGACGTGCAGAGCGTATATGAAGGTATATTTGTGCTACGCTACTATGGTCTTCACTTGTTTCTGTACTTTCTCTTTTTCTTTTCCTGCTATTGTTTCTCAGCATGGTCCTGTGTCCTTTCATTCTCACTGTCGCCACAGCATTTCACTCCGCCAGTGTCTGTCTTCATTCCAGGAGGTTCAATATTCCAGTGCTTTGGAAATTGTGTGGTTGCAAATTTTATGCCAAATTCATAACTTTTATGTGTCTGTTGGTGGTCTGTTTAATTTTTTTTTTTTTTCAGTTTCTTTATTGTTAAAGTCATGTGTTAATATATGTTGATGTGTGCTTGATTTGCAGGTTGGCGGTGCATGTGTTGTTGTTGCTCTTAGCTTGTATATGTCAAAGGACAGATGTCATTTCCTGGTGCTTGAAATCTGTTGATTGCTACATTGGTTTTGCCACACCATCTTGAGCTGCTAAAGATTTTAGCAGCTCAAGATTTTAGCAGCTCCCCCCATACCCCCCAAACCCATTAAGAGTAGTTAAAAATGAACATAAAAATGTGGGAAACTAAAGCTGTAAGTGCAGTTTATTATCATATGAGTCAGAGCTGCAAAACCAATCGGAAGAATAATTATCAAAGGAGGCAACCAGTATGAATCAATATTTTAGTCTGGTGGTGCATGAGTGCATAGTAGCTCTGATTGAGTAGTATGAGAGTGTAAGTCTGAGAAGTTTTTTTGTTTGTTTGTTTGTTTGTTTTTTGTCTGTGTGAGTGTAATTGAACCAAACATTTCAGTAAGCTGTTTTATTGATATTATATGATATTATTGATAATGTTCCATATATCCAGCATACAACGGTTATCTTGAAGTTAATTTGTTTGAGGTTATAGGTTTAAAGGTGAAATATGTAATTGCTGTGTCATTAGTAGAACCAAACAGAATTACCAAGTGAAGGGATCAAACAGATTGCAATTCAACTTTCTGTTGCTAACTGTGCAAAAAGACACTTTGCCTTTAGGGCAAAAAAATAATAATTGATAATAATTAATTCTAGTGGCTATTTTCTTCATTACAGATTTGTGCATCATATTATCAAGACCTAGAGACATTACTGTCTTTCATATTGAAAGTAGGATCAAGTGGATGATATTTGAAAATGGTAGTCTGTGGCTTCAGTTCTGATTACACAGAACAATGTGTCTTTATCTTAAAGGACACATTTATAAGGCGTCACGACTGGCTGTCTTTCTTTACCTCATATGTGTCCGTTTACGTGCTTGAAGAGCCTTTGACATTCAATACTTCACTCCTGAGACTGACAGAGCATGTCGGGCACATTTCTGCAGGCTGTTTTTATGTGTGTCACCTGATAACAAGCTAAAACAAAGTGTGCATGTTTGCTTTCATTTGGGCACGGGCAGACAGCTGCTGATAAAGTCAAGGCTTTGACATTTGACCTTACTACAGTGGTTAGTGCTGACACAAGCGTCTCATTGGGCTGCAGGCTATCGTGGATACAGTCGACAACCTCCTCAGACCGGAGGCTCTGAAATCGTGGCGAGATATGAATACCACGGAGCAGACGCACGCCGCAACTATGTTACTGGACACCCTGGAGGAAGGAGCCTTTGTCCTTGCTGACAATTTAATGGAACCAGCCATCGTGAAAGTACCAGCCAATAATATAAGTGAGTATGAGAGATGTGCAAAACGAAGAGAAATGACAACATGAAAAGCTTATTTTGGAGCTGATCAGTCTGAGTGTTCAAATATGGTTCAGCTGTGAGATTTTAATAAGAGCCGCTACTAATACATGGGTAGTTGACATAAAATACTTTTGGGAAGTTGACATGTCCTGCAGTGTGGCATGCTAAACTCTATCTTATACTATTTTAAACAGTATTTTCTTTTATTACTGTAATGCATGCAGCTTTTACGACTTCATATTAATTGAGGCTCTACATGGAATATTTCTACTCCATTCATTTGCCACGCCACAGGACCTTTTAAAAATGAAGTGAAGGCAAAAATGTGATTAAAAATTGTGAATAAAGAAATTTATACCAGATACAAGATGTATACACTTTCCCTTATACACTTTTATTTCTTATATACCACTGACAATAAAAAGACAAGGACCTACCAATCAACACTTGAAGTTTGCCTAATCTAAAAATATGTTATAAGTTGCGCCATATTTTGAAGTCATTGTATTCAGCGCAGCATGCCTCAATTCTATGTAAACTAGGCTCATTACATGTTGTGCCTTATTTAGAACACTTATTATAGGTGATTTTTTATTGATCATGAGAGCACTTAGTCATCAGGTGATGTAGAAGAGTATTATATTCAGGGATGTGCTAGTAAAGTAAGCCATATCGCGGTAGTCTGCACTTAAAATTCAGAATAACGTTATGCAAATTGCGTTCAGCACAGATTTTGTGGGAGCGTTTTCACTGCTAACTGATTTGCATAATTCCTTTAGTGAATCAAACAACTCAGATAGTGCATGCAAATAAACCATAATTCATTCTCAGTGAATTCCACCCTTTTTTTTTTTTTTTTTTTTGTTGTTTCTACTTGGTGAACTAACTTTTTGAAACATTTCTCTCTGCAGTTCTGGATGTTTACGTGCTGAGCACAGATGGGCAGGTTCAAGATTTCAGGTTTCCCCAGAGCGGCAGGGGTGGAATTTCTATCCAATTGTCTTCCAATACTGTGAAGCTCAATAGTCGTAATGGTACGTTCCAGCCCACACACACATATACAGTCAATGTACTGCATTAGTATCAAGTCCAGTGAGAATAAGAACATATAAGATCCAATTGCTCCCGTCACTATGGAGATAAAATTGCTCTCATGGTCAGAGAAGGATCTGAACATTGATGTGAACATACTGCTCAACATATGTTGTTTTCCAGAAACATAACTTGGTTTGTCGCAGGGTCACCTTGAAAAAAAAAATAAATAAAAAATCCTCCTACTGAAGTTAGAAACTTTTGTGGGGTATATACATTAATGGGTCTATCATGTTTTCTGATCTACTGTACTTGGGTGAATATCACACAAGGAAAAATCAAACCAAATTTATGATCTTTTAAAACTGAAATTTGCAAACATATTTTACAACTTGAATGATAAATCATTATTTTTTATTTACAGTAGGCTACTGAGAGCTGTTATTTTAAATGTCATGAAAACAACCTCACATTGCAAAATCCTACTCCTAATAGACCTCATTTTAATTGGGCAAAAATTCCTATTTTCCTCCTTTAATTTTGGGCTGAAATAAAACCCAGATTTGTTCTTGACAGTTTTTGTGAGACTTACTGACATAATAGACTGTAATGAGAAGTAAGGTGTGTCGTTTTCTCTTTGCAGGTGTTGCCAAGTTGGTTTTTGCCCTTTATAAGAACCTGGGGCAGTTTCTAAGCACTGAGAATGCAACAATGAAGCTCGGCCATGAGGCTAACGGACGCAACCTCTCCGTGGCTGTGAATTCCGACGTCATTGCTGCCTCAATAAACAAAGAATCCAGTCGTGTATTTATATCGGAGCCTGTGATTTTCACCCTGGAGCACATCGATGTGAGTGCAAGCAATAAACAAACAAAGGGATCGTAAAAGCAGCGGGATAGCAAAGCAAGACAGCAAAGAAAAGAAAATAAAAGCAGTCTCAATTCAAACACCCTACAAGGTCACAGAGGGGTTTATTTAAGCCATCGAACATGAAATTAACAAAGTCTGAACCAATGATTATTACCAGCCTAGACCAAATTCTTAATGAAAACTAATTCGTTTGTCGACATTAGGATGTAAATGATGCAATTTCCTTTTTTTGGAGTGGAAAATTAACTCCCAGATTAGCTATACAATGCAGGATGAAATTACCAGAGGACCAATTATCATCTCGCTCTCTTTTAAAGTGTCAGGAACACTCCCAGAGGAGACCCGGCTTGATTTTTGCTCTCTATCAAAGTAATTGTGTGATTTCCACAGACATGCCTTCAAACCATTCTGCCCCCTGTTAGCACCTCATATAATCAATGGTCCCATGCTAGATTTCGCAGTCATTTAACCTTATTAGATTCTTTAGTCGTTTATGTGAGAACACACACTGCGCATTCAAAAGAGTGTTTGATATGGCCAGCGTATCATTTGCGAAAGAATGAACGGCAACAGTCGGAGTGAATTACAATGCCATTTCTCATATGTTCATGCGCTGGTGCCATTATCAGAGGGACAGCTACTAAATATCAATTCATTATCATCTGCTAACTCATGAGGAATGTTTCTGCCTCCTCCTGTCGATTACAGATGCAGCACTACTATAACTCCAACTGCTCTTTCTGGAACTACTCCGAGAGAACCATGATGGGATACTGGTCCACTCAGGGCTGCAAACTCATCCACGCCAATAAAAGTCACACCACCTGCTCCTGTAGTCATCTCACTAACTTTGCGGTGCTCATGGCTCATCGAGAGCTGCTGGTAAGATGTGATCTTCATAAATATTTAAGCTTTTGTCCGTGCGTTACTGTGAGACCCAGCTGTTATAATAGACACCGCCAACACTCATCTGCTTCTCTAAGCCAAACGCTACAAGCTGATAACTCGCTGGATTGCAGACGGCTGCAAAGCGTCCTATTTAAAAGTTTTTAGTTTACTTTTAATATTAGTAAAAGTTTATTTGAACAAAAATGTGAATTTGATCGAATTTGATGCATTTGGCAAATGTGTGGCGTCTCGCTAAATAATCAAATTTATTTGAATTGTATATTATATTTTGTAAATCTTCTAGACAACAAATTCAAAAGCGAAAGGAAAATTCTGTTTTCATTAGATACTCTATAATTTACTCAGTTGGCAAATGTGATATGCATCTAAATTTTCTGCCGCCATCTCTGTTTGTTTGTTTCTCAGGGTGCAGATAAAGTCCAGGAGCTCTTGTTGAGCGTCATCAGTCGTGTGGGCATTGTGGTATCCCTCATCTGTCTGGCCATGAGCATCTTCACCTTCTGCTTCTTCCGTGGGCTGCAGAGTGACAGGAACACAATCCACAAGAACCTATGCATCAACCTTTTCATTGCGGAGCTCATCTTCCTCATCGGAATCGACATGACGGAGCCCAGGGTAACGTTACCTTGAATGGATGTGATGTTTTCAGCTAGTCTCATGGAAATGTCTAGAGACATGTCCACAACATCCAAGACAATTTTTTTGAAAGGAGTTCCAGAGAATTCTAGCTGCATTTTGACAAATGATTAAAGTTTTCCAGGCTTACTGGACGATTCAGTAGTAACTTGACAGTTTTTGTCCAGAATTTAGTTAAAAAAAAAAAAAAAAAATCCCCTTTTTTTCCATGCACAAACTGAAATCTTCTTAAAAGGGGCTTAAAACTGAAAGGTGTCTGTCAAGGTGGTTTAACTGTCCTTAGTGATAAAAAAAAAAAAAAAAAAAAGGTTTGTATTATTACATTGCTAAAAATGTTGAAAATAGTTTTAAAATAGTTTCAAAAGCCTTTGCATTTGTCATACAACCTGAAATCAAAACCCATTCCAAAAAAACAAAAACAAATCTAGAATAACAGGGTTGGAAAAGTCATCAGTCCCCTGATTTAATCATTTGTAGAGCCAACTTTTGCTTTAATTACAGCCATTAATCTTTTTGAATATGTCTGTACTAGCTTTGCACACCTAGATTGGGGTATATTTGCCCATTTTTCCTTGCAGAATTGCTCAAGTTCAGTCAAATTCCGTGGTGAGCGGCAATGGACTGCTCTCTTCAAGTCCATTTTTTATCGTATTTAAGCCAGGGCCACTCAAGGACATTCACCTTCCTATCTTTAGCCATTGCGTTGTTCTTTTGGTGGTATGTTTAGGATCATTGTCATTTTTGAATGTGAATGACCTGCCCATCTTCAGCTGTCTAGCTTAGGGACACACATTTTCCTCATGAATTTGGATGTACTTGGCAGCATCCATTTTCCCTTCAATCCTGACCAATCGCCCAGTCTCCACTGAAGAGAAACACCCCCACAACATAATGCTACCACAGTAGGTATTGTGTGCTTTGTACTATGTTTGCCTTTCAGCAACATAGCGCTTGGAGTTTAGTCCAGGAAGTTCAACTTTGGTCTCATCAGACCATAGCACCTTTGGCCAGATGGCATCAGAGTCTTCCAGGTGTGTTTTTCTGTTGCACAAACAAGACTGAGTGTGCCACTTTTTCAGGAAAGGCTTCTTTCTTGCCACCCTGACAAGGCCAGCTTTGTATAAAGCTTGTGAGATAGTTTTCCCATGCACAGACCGACCAGTCCGAGCCATAAAGTCCTTCAAATTTGCCTTTGGCCTCTTGGTAGATTCTCTGATCAATGTCCTCCTGGCTTGGCCATCCAGTTTGGATGGACGGTCTGATCTAGGCAATGTGTTGGTGGTGCCATACACTTTCCACTTCTTAATGATGCTCAGAACAGCACTCAGAGGGATAGCAAAAGCCTAACTTGTCCGTTTCCACAACTTTATCCCGGAGACCTTTAGAAAGCACTTTTCCAACCATGGTGAATTCTTTTCAGTATCTTGCACTACTAACAGTGGGATCTTCAAGAAACAGCTGGTTTTGTTCTGAAGTAATCAAACCCACTACAGTTGATGTCAGGTGGGGTTTTTAGCCTGGTGTTTGATCTGGAAGTTGATTGGTTGCACCTGAGTAAGTTTATATTGGTATATTCTGAGGGGCTGATCACTTTACCAAACCAGACATTTCACTAATTAATTTTTAATAACACTTCAGAATGTTTTAAAATGTTATTTTCACTTTGATGATGAGGGTTATAATGTGTATATACAGCTCAAAAAAGTTAGACTTAATTTATTTTATTGTCCAGGGTGTAATGTGACAAAAGGTAAAGATTTCCAGAGGGTATGATGACTTTCTCTATGCAGGGTATTATTTATACTGGAAAAAAAAAAAAAAAAAAAAAACCTCCTGGTAGTTGCTCCATGTATGTTTTTTTACCTTTTTTTTTTTTTTTTTTTTTTTTTTTCGTTTGTTTCCAAAGAATGTATGTTAAAAGGTAATTCAAGAAAGGCTTTTCACACTTAAACTTTAAAATGTCAATTTCAAATTGTCGTTTAACTGTCCTTGGTTAGTAATAAATAAATACATTTCATTCAACTCTGAAAATCTTAGAAACAGAGCCATTACATCAAAACATTTGTTGAAAAAGGTGTGTATATATATATATATATATATATATATATATATATATATATATATATATATATATATATATATATATACTATAAAATGCATTTTTTTCTTTTCTTTTTTTTTTTTTTTTTTTTTTTTTTTTTTTTAACTTGCTATGATTTTAAACTACATTTTCTAGTTTATTTGTCTTTGACCCTTCCCTTGTGTTTGTCCCACAGATGGCCTGCTCCATAATTGCAGGAATCCTGCATTACTTCTTTCTGGCGTCTTTCGCCTGGATGTGTTTGGAGGGGGTTCAGCTCTATCTGATGCTGGTGGAAGTCTTTGAGAGCGAATATTCACGCAGGAGGTATTTCTACATGGCAGGATACCTCCTCCCCGCTGTGGTTGTAGGCGTGTCCGCTGCTGTAGACTATAGGAGCTACGGGACCAAGAAAGCGTAAGTGAACATTTTTTTTTTTAAATGCAATGCTGTCTGTGGGAGTGTACCGCAGTCTAAGGGTTCCAAAGGTACCACACACACACACACACACACAGAAAGTCTTCAGAGGATGGCTTACAGTACAAAATGCGGTTTCCAGGCAGGGCTGCATGCGTTAGTGTCTTTTGTTCAAAGAGTCTCTGGTGACCTGTTGTTTGTAAATGCTCTCTAACGGAGATGAGGGCCGCATGAGAAAGAGGCTTTTACGCAGATTAATGGCAGTGCTTCAGCCCTGCATGGGCTCTTGGGTTGCTCCTTATAACACATAAACAGGTGGAAGTGTGCCGGCCCTGCCTGCCACGTCACTGTCTGTTAATACTGAGCGCAGTGGTTTGCTTTAAATTTGTTTATATTGGTATTAAAGTGATGCTTGTAGCATTGCATTTGTCTCAAATGTATCTTCAGTTTCTTAGAGCACTGTAACATTGACAATTTATATGATCAGTGTTTCCTGCTGGAAGTCGCACTCTGGAGAAACTGGATCCGTTACAGGAAATTACTGTCTTTGAGCAGCGTTTAATAAACTAATGCGGAATCAACCCATATAAAACATTGTAACGTAACCCACACAAGCATGTCTCAGTAACAGATACCGTCCTCAGTGTGTATGTTTATTGCTATTTGCAAAGGCAAGCATCTCTAATACGATTGCTCATACTTAAGGTGCAGGTTTTGAAGTCCTAACCCTAAGGCCTGAAATATTTTCTATGCAAGTACATTAATGCAAAAACTACTTGATTTCATGCGCTATTACATTCCAAGATGTGTCAGAATGCATTTCACACCATGATGCAAGTATCTGCTTGTGAAGTCTGACTTCATGCGTCACAGATTTCAGGTCCCATCGGATGCCAAAAGCAAACAACAAACGGTGTGCAAATAAACAAATAAACAGTCACGGTGTGCTGTAATACTATCAAAATATCATGATCCTAACCTTCATCTCCCTTTTGGAAATCTCAGATGGCCAGACAGTGATTCATTATTTTTTTTTACTGTTAAAATATTGGTGTCTGGGATGCTGTTAGCCCAATAGTGTACAGTTTTTAATAGTATAGCTTAAATGTGTGATGTGAATAAATAATGCATATAAACATCTGTTTATATAGTATTCTCAATTGAAACAAGCAGAGGCTCTGGAACCAGAAACAGTATTTCTTACATCATGACTTAAAAAGTGGTAGCATGTTCTGCATTGCCACAAGGGACACTGTAGAAAACATTAGCTTAAAGTGCCCATTTACATATGCTCATTTACAAGTTGCAATCTATAAATACATATATGGTGTTCTAGACTACATGTACATGATTTAAAATTCAAATCCACATTATTTATCTCATACTGTATATTGTTGTTGTACCCCTTTTCACCCTATGCCTGACATGTTCTGTTTTATTTCATGTCTCTTTAAAACATGTCTTTCTAGCCCAGTCTGTTGTGATTGGTCAACTGCTTATAGTGTTTCCGAGCCTTCATGAGCAGCTGTAAACTATTATATCTATGGCATCAGTATTGAAGTCCACACAATGTTTGTTTGTTTGTTTTTCCTCATAGTGGAAAGCACCATCTCCTAGATATAGTGAAATCACCTACTACTACTACTACTACTATCAACTACGCGAGCATAATAGTTTAAACTGTCTTATTCTATAATATTTTTTCTCTATAGTCAAT
Source organism: Chanodichthys erythropterus (assembly GCF_024489055.1). Lineage (NCBI taxonomy): Eukaryota > Metazoa > Chordata > Actinopteri > Cypriniformes > Xenocyprididae > Chanodichthys > Chanodichthys erythropterus. Next base: position 27,602,442 of record NC_090226.1, read on the forward strand.
TCTCTCAAAAGAAAATGTTGCTTAATAGTTGATCACCTAATGAATGATAAAACAGCTGAAACAAATAAATAAAAAAAGTAATTATTATTTAAGTTGTAGCTAAAAATTTTCACCTGGTGAATGATAAAACATGGGGAAAAAAGTGGGAAAAAATGTGCTCTTGATATGGAGGATGCATCGAATCAAACCGTTAGAAATCTCAGAAGACGTTGCGGGTGGACAACATATGGAAGCCTCTAAGCCTTAAATTTCTCATTATCATATAAGAGATTCCTACGGAAGCCCTGAACCGCATGGTGAAAAAAAAAAAAAAAAAAAAAACTTGGTAGGGAGGAAAAAAAAACGAAAAGTTATCTCGTTATTTCAACATAATAAGTCGTTATAACGACATAATATCTCGTTATTTCAACATAATAAGTCGTTATAACGACATAATATCTCGTTATTTCAACATAATAAGTCGTTATTTCAACATAATAAGTCGTTATAACGACATAATATCTCATTATTTCAAGATATTAAGTCGTTATAACGACATAATATCTCGTTATTTCAACATAATAAGTCGTTATAACGACATAATATCCTGTCATTTCAACATAATAACTCTTCATTATCTATCAAGTATGTTAAAGTACGCACACGTGATAACGTCCCCAGTGGCGCAACGCTAAAGTATTGACCCGCCAGTCTAGCTTTTACTGCGATCGCCGCGGTTTCGAATCCGCCTTTTGCCGAGTTCGCTCTTCTCTAGTTTCACATCACATATCAAAAAAGGCATTTATTTTCAATAAAAATTAAAACAATGTTATAAAAGTGCAAATAACCTGCCTAACGAGTGTTTAATAACATTAAAAGTATTTATTGGGCAGGGTTAGCAGCATGTTCGATATTACCCACTAGAGGGCAGAATAAGACAGGGAATCAATTAAAGAACGCAATAGTTATGTTGAACTACTGTTACAATTTGGTGCTCCAAAATCCCAGAGGTTTATCATGGGAATTTGCGTTCATCCCAGGCTAACCTTTATTGAGGTTAAATTTATTAGACCATAGTAAATAAAACAATTTACAGTGCAAATGTCAGGGGTGTCAAACTTACAGCCCGGTGTCCAATCTGATTTGAACTATAATAAAACATAGAGATGCACTAGTCCAGGGGCCAAAAACGTTTTTAAGAGGGTTTTTTTTATTTTTTTTTTATTTTTATTCTGGGCTTGCAAACAAACTGCTTTGTAATATTTTCTAAAGATATAAAAATCAAAATAGGTGCTAATATATTGAAATAATAGGACACGGAGTGTCTATTTACAGTAAGTGCAAATAGCGTCCCTTGTTGACAAACACTCTTTACAGTATAGCTCCAGTGTCTGGTTGGGCCACTGAAGTTTAAAAAGGGACAGTTGTATTTCGATGTATTCAGTGGCGTAACAATAGCATGAAGGGTTTCAGATTTTGGCTTTTACAGCGATCGCTGTGGGGTCGAATCAGCATTTTGCCGAGCTCACCCAATAATAGAGCTCACTCCTATTTTCTCATCATATACATTTTCAATAAAATGAAAATAATGTTCAAAAAGTGGAAATAAAATGTGAACAAGTGTTTAATAATATTAAAAGTGTTCATTGAGTAGGGTTGGTGGAAAGTGGAGGGGTTTTATTCTCCCAATAATGCAGCATCCATTTAATATTTTTAATAAATATAATCACTCTATATGATATTATTGCATCCTGTACAAAAATACTGAGGTACAGTATCTGCCAATACTAGCCTACAGCATCTAAATACTATTTACACTTCTTGCAAAGAACTGATAGGCTACTTTTACATGGTGTCAATAGAATATATCGCTATTTTCACCTAGTATAAATAGCATATTGTGAAAATGCTGCTATTGTCATTTAGTATAAATAGGATGTCTAATAAATTTATGGTCTAATAAATTTAACCTCAATAAAGGTTAGCCTGGGATGAACGCAAATTCCCATGATAAACCTCAGGGATTTTGGAGCACCAAATTGTAACAAGTAGTTCAACATAACTATTGCATTCTTTAATTGATTCCCTGTCTTATTCTGCCCTCTAGTGGGTAATATCGAACATGCTGCTAACCCTGCCCAATAAATACTTTTAATGTTATTAAACACTCGTTAGGCAGGTTATTTGCACTTTTATAACATTGTTTTAATTTCTATTGAAAATAAATGCCTTTTTTGATATGTGATGTGAAACTAGAGAAGAGCGAACTCGGCAAAAGGCGGATTCGAAACCGCGGCGATCGCAGTAAAAGCTAGACTGGCGGTCCAATACTTTAGCGTTGCGCCACAGGGGACGTTAACATGTCTACGTCCTTTATCATACTTGATAGATAATGAAGAGTTATTATGTCGTTATAACGACTTATTATGTTGAAATAACGAGATATTATGTCGTTATAACGACTTAATATCTTGAAATAACGAGATATGATGTCGTTACAACGACTTATTATGTTGAAATAACGAGATATTATGTCGTTATAACGACTTATTATGTTGAAATAACGAGATATTATGTCGTTACAACGACTTATTATGTTGAAATAACGAGATATTATGTCGTTATAACGACTTATTATGTTGAAATAACGAGATATTATGTCGTTACAACGACTTATTATGTTGAAATAACGAGATAACTTTTCGTTATAACGACTTATTATGTTGAAATAACGAGATAACTTTTCGATTTTTTTTTTCCTCCCTACCAAGTTTTTTTTTTTTTTTTTTTCACCATGCGGTTCAGGGCTTCCGTAGATTCCTGCCGTGAGCTCAAAAGAAAAAAACAAAAAACTGACAGCTCGTGAATGTAAACATTTGTCCATTTGTTTTGCTTTATTTTAATAAAGTGATAAAGACCTGAAGAAAGCCTGCAGAATTTTTATTGGCATATTTAAAAAAAAAAAAAAAAAAAAAAATCTTAAAGGTGCCCTAGAATTAAAAATTGAATTTACCTTGGCATAGTTAAATAACAATTAGTTCAGTACATGGAAATGGCATACAGTGAGTCTCAAACACCATTGTTTCCTCCTTCTTAACAAATTCTCATTTGTTTTAAAAACCTCTGAAGAACAGGCGAATCTCAACATAACACCGACTGTTACGTAACAGTCGGGATCATTAATATGTACGCCCCCAATATTTGCATATGCCTGCTCATGTTCAAGGCATTAGACAAGGGCAGAACGTCTGGATGTGCACAGCTGAATCATCAGACTAGGTAAGCAAGCAAGGACAGTAGCGAAAAATGGCAGATGGAGCAATAATAACTGACATGATCCATGATATCATGATATTTTTAGTGACATTTGTAAATTTCTTTCTAAATGTTTCGTTAGCATGTTGCTAATGTACTGTTAAATGTGGTTTGTTACCATCGTTTCTTACTATATTCACAGAGACAAGACGCTATTTTCATTTTTTAAACACTTGCAGTCTGTATAATTCATAAACACAACTTAATTCTTTATAAATCTCTCCAACAGTGTGTAATGTTAGCTTTAGCCACGTAGCATACTATCAAACTCATTCAGAATCAAATGTAAACATCCAAATAAATACCATACTTACGCGATTAGACATGCTGCATGACGAACACTTTGTAAAGATCCATTTTGAGGGTTATATTATTGAACTTTGTTTATGCTGTTTAAGGCAAGCGCGAGCTCCGGGGGCAGGGAGCATGATAATTTAAAGAGGCCACAGCCTGAATCGGCGCATATTTAATGGTGTCCCAAAATAGGCAGTTAAAAAAAAAAAAAAAAAAAAAAAAAATCTATGGGGTATTTTGAGCTGAAACTTCACAGACACATTCAGAGGACACCTTAGACTTATATTACATATTTTGAAAACACATTCTACGGCACCTTTAACAATGACAAAGCATAGGTAACATTAAATATACATAGTCATTTTCACAAATGCACGCAATAAAATATAATATAAAATGATATGAAAATAATGTCTATCAATATGAAAGAAATGTTTTAATAGGTTATGATGACATTTGTTTTGTTGTAATTATTGTGCATTGGCAACAAGATCGCAGCACATCTCAATTTTCACAAAGATGCATTATGTGTCCTCGTCTGGCAAGTCCTGTCTCCATGAGAACGCAAGTCGTTCTTTTCGTTCTTGGAATTGAGAAACATCCTATGATTTTTTGCGTACCTAGTGAAAAAAAAATATATTCTAAAATGTATTTGAAATACAAGTATTTTGTGCTAAGTATACTACAAATACATTTACATATTTATGTACTAAATAAAAATACCCTGCAACTGTACTTTTGGTATACTAAACTGGTATACTTAAAGTCTGCTAAATTGGAACAACTAATTTTGTACTTAATGCGCTTTAATTGTGCAGAAGTAGTGCTGACGTCCAACTAAAGATATACTTAAGTATTTGATTGCACTAAAGTGGAACTATTACAAGTATCCTTTAGGTACACTTTAAATATCTTGCATTTAAAGACTGATATACAAGGATCATACAATCCTTATTAATAGTGCTATTAAAACACTTTTTAGGCATAATATTAAGAAATGTGCATTGTGCAATTGTCTTAAGTGATATGTCAATAAATATTTTAATTGATTTAAAGTATACTTAGTATGAAATAAATGTGTTTTCATGTTTGTTTGTTTTTTAATAGGGTAGGCAAGCTTCTTTTGTTAAAGAACATGTTAAAAATCTTTTGTCATATAAAACAGGATTACTTGGACATGTTTTCTGTAAACTGCTTGCATTTGTTGCATTTCTTTGACTATGAACATGTCTTCTTTGCAGATGTTGGCTCAGGATGGACAATCACTTCATCTGGAGTTTCATTGGACCCGTCACCTTCATTATTATGGTGTGTTCAGTATCTACTGACCTTTTTATGGCTTAAGATTGTATGTGGCATGTACATGTATGTGTGAAAGAATGCTGAATGAATGTGGCAGGTGAAAGAACAAGAAAGAAAATACAGTGCAAGACTGTGTCTCCTAGTTTAAAGAGTAATTGACAGAATCCTCCCTTGCAAAAACATTGAGCTGCCTTTGTTTCTTCAGTCTTATTCAACAGATTGCAGCCCATTGATTTCTGCTTAGATCGGTTCAGTCTCAGCAGACCCAGTCAATGTGGCCTGCACAGAGGTTCGGAAATGCTGCTCTTAAGGTTTTTTTTTTCTTTTTTTTCTCGACTGAATCGTTTTGATACGATGCAGCTTTTTCAACGTGGCGTTAAAGCACAACATTAGCCACAAATGATACTCAGCAGGACACTTTCGAGCTACAGGGTCCAGACAGCCCCTTGGGATGTGTATAAAAAAAAAACAAATACAAAAAAAAATTGGCAATGTCATATAATACAAAAAAAAAAAAAAAAAAAGACTCAAACTTTTAAAGAGGTAGCTGATGATCCCCACTGACACTACAAAATTTGTTTGCATTGAGATGCCGGTCATAAGGCACAGCTGCAGTTTAAACATGCTGTTATTTCGAAACTAAGAGATTAGAGCCTCATACAAGATTGGGGTGGAAGTAGGCCTGAGAGAGTCAAAGACAGAAAGATTCTGCGTGATGGAAAGACTAGCAGGTGGCATTCACATCTGTCTGGCTGTTTGTTTGCCCTCTAATCTCTGGATGAAAAAACAAATCGTCTTCCTGAAAATGGAAGGAAAGTTGAGATGTTTGTGGAGGGTTGACTTTATTATATCCTTTATGGTTATATAAACAGACCAGGTGATCTATTTCTGCCAGGGTGAACAGTGATGGAAGCTCTGTTTATTGGAAAGCCTTTAGGTTTTAGTTTAAAGCAGATTTAAAGACACACAGATGGTTCAAACCCAGGTTTGTGCCATAATCAAATTTAAAAGGTAATAATTAGAGAAGTGGCCTGAAACAATTGTAAACATCTACATCTGCTTTTAATAATCAAACAGCATAAAACAATCTAGGAATAATTTGAATATTACAAAGAGTGTTTTTGTTTGCTTGTTTGTTTGTTTTTCTCCTTGGCATTTAAATTGAGTTTGTTTCATGGCATCCTAACCATAGTGTAGATTTAAAAGCAGACCTATAAAAGACTAAATCAATTTTGATTTAGATACTGTAGATACTGTAATTGAATTACACAAATTGGACTGAGAGCATTTATTATCCACCATTTCTTAACATTTACATTACCCTTTTACCTTGACTAGTTAATTAAAAATAATTATCTGGAGTGACAAATGTAAGTACAAATATTTGATGTGTTCTCTCAATTAATAGGAGGTCACAAACGCTTAATACCCTAGTAAAAAAAAAAAAAAAAATCAATTTAAAATACATTTATTTCATACTAAGTATGCCTCAAACCCATTAACATATTTATTGACACATCACTTAAGACTTACTGATATGAAATTTATTTGGAGAATTTCTTTATTGAACAATGCACATTTCTTTATATTATGAAGTGTTTTAATATCACAATTAATATGGATTGTATGATCTCTGCATAATATCGGTCTTTAAATGCAATATATTTAAAGTGTACCTAAACTTTACTTGAAATAGTTCCACTTTAGCACTATCAAATGTAGTTTAGTATATATTTAGTTGGACGTCAGCACTACTTCCGTAAATTAAAGTAAATTAATTACAAAATTAGTTGTTCCAATTTAGCAGACTTTAAGTATACAAGTCTAGAATACCAAACATACATTGCAGGGTATTTTGTTTTTATTTAGCACATAAATATGTAAATGTATTTGTAGTATACTTAAAACAAATTAAATTTATTTCAAATACATTTTAGTACTTTGTTCTAGGGTATTTATAAAGGAAAATACTTATCAATTGACTGTTAAATAGTTTTAAATTGAATACAACATGTCACTCAGCTGGACATGTCAATCTGACTTTAATGAGGCTGAAAGGCTCTAGAATACTGCAAACAATGCAGATTTTTCCAGCTACTCTTAGAGGAAATCCTACAAGCCCTGAGATCTGCTCATTTAGCCACTGCAGCGCTGGATGAAGCGTGATGTATGTGTTTGCGGTGTTGCTGATAATCAGAATACATATTCCAGCCATCAGCGGCAGGAAGCTTGTGACCCTTTATGAAGCTGATTTATTGTTGCGTGCTCTGCACGGACAGCAAGCAGGACTCGTAGTCCTCAGGCTGCTTGACAATGCTAGATAAAGCACAAAGACCAGAGCCTCTCAGGGGAACGAGGGACCAAGGTTTCCCCTGACCTCTGGCCTCTGATTCTCTGCAGATTGTCTTTGTCCTTGTCAATGAGAGAGCCAGAGCGAGTCTCATTATTCAGAGTTTCACCCATTTCGCTGTGCAGAGGGAAAGAATGGTGTGATCCTGTTCAATTAGTTGAAGCCCATTGTGGTTCTCATTATACTACATCTATTTTCAGCGTCCTCATGCCTGATGCTGCAGCGATGTAGAGCTCCCTGAATTTCATAGCTAATCTAGTCCCTTTTTCCACCAATAGGGTGCATGAGCTGATGTCTAATATGGGAGTGTTGCACAATTTTCTACCACAGAAAAGGCGAATCTGAGGCAGAAATGTTGGCATGACATTTGCTATTAAAACCTGCTGGTGTGTGCTGTCTGTCTTAACCAGCAAGAATATTCATCAACAACAGAAACATTAGAAATATGTGCCTGTGACGGCATTTCGTAATAATATTACATTGTCTCTTGCTATATTTGCGACACTTTCATTGCCAAATGAGTGAAATCCACAGAATGAATGAGTGGTGCCATAAGTGTGTTCAGTTTTATTCAAAACAGATTAATGTACCTCTAGTAAAAAAAAAAAAAAAAACATTGCAAAAATATTGAAAAATAAAATGTCCAGTGAGTGGTGTTAAAAATTGCATTTAAAAATAATGTACACTAAACGCTACCCTAACCTAATTCTACCCTTTACCTAGCTGATTGTGTTAACAAAAGAAAACATAAGATAAAAACCCATTTGATGAATAACCATGCCTTTTTAGCTAATTCCTACAAACATTTAAGCTTTTTTATCTTGACTCGTGTTGCACAAGATTTGTGTGCTCCTCATTGCAAGTTTAATGCTATACCAGGTGAGCTACTGAGCAAATTACTAAGCTAGAAAAATGGTTGCACTTTACTTTACAGTATATGCACTTACAGTGTACTTACCTAAGAAAGTTGGTTAAGGTTAGGTTTAGGGGTAAGTTCAGGGTTAGTACCTAGTTATTTCCCAGTTATTGTAATAAGTATAATAATTACATAGTACACTCTAAAAATCGCTGGGTTAAAAGCAACCCAAGTTGGGTTGAAAATGGACAAACCCAGCGATTGGGTTGTTTTAGTTTTAACCCAATGTTTAAATGTTTGCCCAACTTACTGGGCAGTTTTATTTAACCCAACTATTATTTAAATATTACTATATAGATGGCTTAAAATGAACCCAGTAATTAAAAATCAGAAACACATTACTAGAGGCAACAATAATAATCAAGAGGTGAACATCTATTAATAAGCAATTTAATAAATGTTTATTGTTTAATTATTATTCATTAAACTTATTAATAAATGTTCATTTAATGAAGCAATACGGTCATTTTCAACCAAACTTGCTTTGCTTTTAACCCACCATTTTTTCAGAGTGTATGTACACGAGGAACAGCATTGCGCAAGGAACAGCGCAACAATATGTTTTTATTAATCGATAATCTGCCCCATAATCATTTGAGCGAAAAGGAATAAAAGTTATTGTTTTTCCTGCTGCCTCTAGTGTTTATTTCAGCTGGAAACCACTGTTTATTGTAAGTATAGGTATGTAGGTAGAGGCACATATTTCCAATGAGCCTACATGTACGTTGATTATCTTGGTCAAATAGATTCACTCGAAAAACCATGCTGTTCCACCTTGCTAGACCATCACTAAACTGTATAAACTGGTATGTAAACACATTACAATTTATTTAATTTATTCTAGTTAATTTTAATACTGTTCCTTTATACTTTTTTATCTGTCTGCCTAAAATGATTAAATTTGCAAATATAGTTTTTGTGAATTAATTACAACAAATTTGATTGATTTTTATAATGACCGTTCCATCATAAACAGCTTGAGATGGAATAAAGACAAAAACAGCTTGTGATGGAATAGTGATTGTTTGTAGACAAGTTATAAAGTAACAAAGTTTGTCACATCATCATACGACTCTTTGAAAACCTGGTGGAGAATGCGGGCAGCTGTACTGAGTAAAGTTTGCATTTACACCAGACGAGCACTGGCTGAGACAGGACAGCCACCACCATTTTGGTAGGAAAGTGGTTTCTCTGCTCTGGGGCACCAGGCATATGAGATCCATGAAAACCAGGACATTGAGCTAATGAGTGGTTGGGAACCATTAGTGCGTGTGAGTGACGTTAAAACACGCTTGGACTGTGACACTTTTGCATCATGCAGACAGTTCCATCTGCACCTTAAATATTTAATCTGGTTCAATCGGAGTTCAAGACGCACACACACGTTCGAACACACGCGTACATCTTTCTCCAGTGTCCCAGAGTGGAGTTGAGGGTCTTCTGCTTGGCTAGCGGTGATGATTCAGGAATGGGGGGGTTGTTCAGGAAAAGCTCTTTCCGAAACAGAGGAAGCCCATGGGACGGGCAGGAACAAGGAGCTTTAGGAGTGTAGTGGCTGCTTTGCCAGGTTACCTCTCCCTCTGCTGAGCGTCCTTACTTCCTCTCGTCTCATCAGATCACTGTCAGCGCTCTGGCGGCGTGAGAGGCCTTTTATAGCTCTATGCTCATAAATTCGGGCGCAGGGGCCACAAAAACCAGGCATAACCCCGCCACCCCCTCCTCTCTCTCTCTCTCTCTCTCTCTCTCTCTCTCTCTCTCTCTCTCTTGCTTGCTGCGCTGTCTCTGAGAAGCTGTGGTGCTTGATTGCATGAGCAGCACGTTATTGATCGCCATCGCTGTTTTGATGGCAGAATGATGAGCTTGTGCTCCCGAACAAGGAGCCGAACTGAAGAGCTTGTTTGAGCTGGTGACACCGCCACTTATGAGAGCAGCTGCAAATGATAGACTGCTACGTCCTCGCCTGTCTGTGTTCTAGAAAATGGATTATACCAGAAAATGTTCCGTCACCACATAGTTGTCCCGCATAGTTGTAGCTGTTGGGAAGTCATTTTACACAGTGCGTGATATAGTATGACCAATGTATTACTTTAGGTTGTTACAAGGCCCCTCTCATGGTGTGTGTATGAGTGTGTGTCGTCAGTGTCCCTGAATGTTTTAACATTCGCAAATGAGGCAGATATGCAGGAGATTGGTTACTTGCCTATACGATTGGAAAGAATTTAAAGTCAGACCATTTTAATCCTAAACCTGTCTTTTTTTTTTTCTTCACTGAGCAAAAATCAAACTCACTTAAAGTAATATTCTTATTTATTTACTGATTAAATAAATTGCATTGCCTAAATATCTTAATACAGCTTCTGTAGCATGATTAAAAGAAATTAAATTGGTAAGAATGAAAAGGAATGTGTTTAGAGTAAGTACACTTACAGTGCTAGCAGGCAATTGCTAATAAACATTTATGCAACTATCATAGAAAAACAGGTTGTTGCATTATTTGTGTAAATAAATGGATAAATGCATAGCTTTCAAATGTGTAATTTTTACTTGTTCAAATGAAATATATGTATGGGAAATTATTTACTCACCTAAATACATTGGAATTTTCAATTAAATTCACTTCACGTTTATTTGTATAGCGCTTTTCACGATACATATTGTTTCAGAGCAGCTTTACAGAGAATGCATGTCAACATTACAATTTACAGAATTTGATATCTAACATTCTGAACACTTTGGACATTTTTCAGTTTATCTTAAGATCTTTTTTTTTTTTTTTTCCTTTCTACACTGAGCAAAGATTAAACTTATTTATTCTGGGTTATTTACTATTTAAATATCATTTAATTAATAACTAATTTAAGAAAGAACAGGATTGTGTTTACAGCAAGTACACTTACAATGCAAGACTAGCAGGCAATAGGCAATAAACATTTATGCAACTATTGTGTTTAGCATGGGGGGGAAACGTTCAGTTTGTTACTGTATATGTGCATGCAAAATGCATAGCTTTAAAAAGTGAATTGTTTTAACTGTTCAAATATGAAATCATTTTACATCTAACATTCTGAACACTTTTCTAATCATTTATCTTAAGATGTCTTTCCTTGTACACTGAGCAAAGATTAAACCTATTGTTTGTTATAGGTTATTTGCTATTTAAATAATATATTTCATGTCTGGGATATGAAATAATATTTGAATATAATATATTTAATTTAACAGGCTAATAAATATGGACAATATCTATGGCATGTATGCGGTCGATAACCACCGAAAATAAATTCGAAATCAAACAAATTTGTCCAGAATAGAAATATAGTCGATTCCCAAAGCAACCAGTCGAAATAACTAACAAGTCCCATGATGCCATGTGTAATGTAACAGTTATACTTTCGCAATAGTGTGATAGTTGTGTATTTTACATGTTTATTTGCAGTGCTGAATGATTCCCCGCTAAGCTTCCACTGTGAATGTAACACTGTAAATATGCATTTTCTCTTCATTTTCACAGACTGAGGGATGTTTTCCCTCTGATGTTTTGCCACAAATGCATTCTCTAGATGTTTGTATATGAAATAACCCTGGATATCCCCTCCCCCCTCAAATATCCGTTTCTCCATGTGTGGTCTCTGAGGTTCTCTGAACTATTTGTGTTTTCATTCTGCAGTTAAACGGTTTTATTGCTTTTTTGTATTCTTGTATTGATATATAGTGACACTGTATTTGGCGCCAGTCATCTTGGCTTTGTCTCGCAATATGCCAGATGGTTATTGTATTAGGCACTGGCTGAAGGGATGCTTTGATGGCTGTTTTCAATTAATGCTCCCAATAAAACTTCACTTATCTAATCTTTTAAGTTTATTTTTTGTTTATTAACAAATGTCTTTTGCTTTCGCACAGCTCAATCTCATCTTCCTGCTCATCACGATGTACAAAATGATGAAACACTCTACATCGCTGAAACCTGATTCCAGCCGGCTGGAGCACATCAAGTAAGTTGCATTGTTTTCCCCATGATATTTCAGCTCATGTGGAGTCAAAGTGTGCCGCCACACACTAAGAAGTAGCACCATTGCTAATCTAAAATTTAGAATGGGAACAGACATTGTTCCTTGCTCACATTATATGTAACGTCTACAAAACTGTCGTTTTTGCTTGGATGAATTTAAGTGCATCGGCTAAAGGGATTCAGATGGACTCCAGACAGATGTTATTCTCTTCAGGTGCACAGCTTCTATTAATGTGAGCGATGGCCAGAGAGGCACGTAATGATTGAGACAGGCTCAGTGCTGTTCTTCCTTTACAGTGACCACAAAACTCTTTTTGGAACAACTCCCTGTATTCAGAGTCTGCTTGCAGAGTGAATTCAGATGTGTGCGTGTGTGTGTGTGTAAAGACAGTGAAAGCACTTCCATGTGTTTCCTGTTGCGAAGAGGGAGATCTCTTTCTGTGGCGGAAAAGTACAGAAAAAGTGTGTTGGTTGACCACACAACTCTTTTGCTGGCATGGCAATGCATGTCTTACTGATTCTATTTAATAATGTATGACATATTTTTATTGTTTTGCAATTGTGATTTTTTTTTTTTTCTTTAAGATGTTGTTTAGTTGTTTTTTTTTTGTCTTTTCCCAGTGTGTTTCCAATGTTTATGGCACATTCCATGAATTGGCCTGTAAAATATTTAGATGTTAAAATAGTAGCTAGCTTGAAAATGTCTTTTATGGTTAAAACATTTGCTACTAGGTTTTGTAAAAAAAAAAAATAATAAAATAATAATAATAATAATAATAATAATAATAATATTTAGCTGTGTCATATTTTACACTCAACCCTGTTTCCACACAATTTCCCTTATGTTACAAAAATGTAACATTCTTTAAAACAATGTCAGGCAAGAAGTAAAATATTTTACTGCATGGAGGGAAGACTTTTCTTTTCTATTTTTTTTTTATTTATTTTTTTTTATTAAAACACAAAGTAGTGTAAATTGTAATGTTTACTGCATCCATCAAGCTCAACTATTCAATCCTGTTACCCAAGTTATTATAAGATAAAATGTAAATTATTTGGTAACACTTTACAATATGGTCTCATTTGTTATCATTATCAATTCATCAACTAACAAACTAACAATATATTTCAAAAGCATTTATTATTTATTGTCAATGTTAATAAAAATATTTTTGCTCATGTTAGTTCACAGTGCATTTACTAATGTTAACAAATACAACTTTTAATTTAAAAATGTATTAGTATTAGTTAATCTAAGAAGAATAACTGCTGTAAAAATATTGTTCATTGTTAGTTCATGTTGACTAATGTTAAGAAATGTAACCTTATTGTAAAGTGTTTTATTTAAGTGTTTAAACTCAAGATTTTAAAACTTTTGCCATGTCCCAAATTTTGGTAACAAAAGTTTTTGTAACACTTTAACCCTGTTCATAAAAAGAGCCTTTATATGTTTTGGATTGATATATGACACTGATTGCATTTAATGTGATCTTTCAAACTTAACACACAGCCATTGGGGAAATATGCATATTTTATTCGATTTAGCAATGATATAAACACGTATAAGATGCTTGACAAAAATATTGCTCGCAGGCATTGTGTCGGCCGTATGTTGTCTAAATTTCTCTCCACCCATCACCACAGGGCAAGATGAAACAATCCGCTAAACTCTGGGCTCATTGCAGCATGTTGCATGTTCAGCAAGCTAATCTGCAGCATTTCGTTTCATTTCTCTGTTTCCCATTTCCCCTTGTTTTTCTCTCTCCCTTTTTTCTCTTTCTCTGTCCTCTCTCTGTTCTCTTACCCAAACCAGTAATTATCGCGTCTGTGATGGCTATTATAATTCTGATTTGCCTGGGTAAGATTCACCGTACACCGTAACTTATGTCACTCATAAAACATTACTGCCGCATTAAATAGTGTAAAAAGGCAAAGTACTGGCACATTTGACCTGAGAGAACTATCTTTAGTCTCTTTACAATCTGAGATAGGGCAATGCAGCATGGATAAATTAAATGCACTTTCTGTGAAAAGAAAGGAAATTTACAGTGGCAGTAAAGTTTTATGAAAAGTCTTGCCATGTAATCATCAAGTGTGTTAAAGACAACGTGAAATCACAAAATATCTATCTATCTATCTATCTATCTATCTATCTATCTATCTATCTATCTATCTATCTATCTATCTATCTATCTATCTATCTATCTATCTATCTATCTATCTATCTATCTATCTATCTATCTATCTATCTATCTATCTATCTATCTAATCATATCTACTCATATGGAAATTAAATACATTATAATGCAGTTTCATGTTGTCTTAAAGAATTCATAACCTGGACAGGTACATTTATTCTGGTAATTTTGTCTTTTACCCAGCTGAGGACAAAATCTAACACTTTTTTTGTTGTTGTTGCTGTTGTTGTTGTCCAGCCTCATTTGCATTTTAACTTCAGAATTCTTACATTTGGACTTTTATGCTAATCCAACTGATTTGCCTGATCTAATGTTGTCTCTCTCCTTTGCTGGCCATGCTCTCTAGCTATGAAGATAATAAACCATTTATCAAGTAAGAGCGTTAGCTAGACATCTGTGCCACAGCTTCATGGTTGCTCCCCTTGTCATTTTATTGTCTGTTTGCTGGGCTCTTCCAGAAGCGCTGTCTCTCTCTCTGTGCTTCTCATGCGCGCTGTCCGTCTGTCTGTCAGTCTGTGGCTTAACTGGTTTCTTAATTTTTATTCCGCCTGGACCGTCTTAAATTGCTGTACATCTTAACTTCATACCCTCATAGCCTCAAAAATCGTCATACCCATAACACATTTTACCCTGCTATCCCTCACCTTTCATGTTATCCTCTCAACCTACCCTGAAACACTTAGACCTCCTCACACTGACTCATGCACTTCCTCTGGTAAACCTCCTATTATTATTCAACCCTCAAAAACCATACCTCTCATTTTCGAACGCTTAAAACCCCGTCAATCATTTATACCTCTCATACTCCATCCATCCATCCATCCATCCATCCATCCATCCATCCATCCATCCATCCATTCATCCATCCATTGTATATATTGACCAGTACTGCATATTTAACAGCTGATTTCCTCACAAATTTTACATTTAGATTACTTTTACTGTCATCTAGCAATCACTTAAAGTTTGTCTTTAATGACACTAATAATTTAATAACACTGTTAAGTGAAATATTTTGCTTATGGCAAAATATATGCAACTTTTTATACCTATGCATTATAATAGCATTGCGTCAATTCACTTTTGCATTTACAACTTAAAAAAAAATAACACCTATTGAATGGTATTATTTTATAAATTCTTTTTTTTTCTTTTTTTCTTTACTTATATTTTTATGACACAATAGTATTTTAATATTTGTCATTAATCAGTTATCGGCCATAACATGACAATAACTATGGGCTTATCCATATTGGACAGAGTTTTATAACCAAAGCATATCTAGCTCTATCCATTACGCTCCTCATTTATGGATCCCAATGCACTCATACCGATGCACCCTCAAAAAAATCATTATACCCCAAAGCCCTCCTATTCCTCATGCCTTCAAACCCTTATATGTTCATTTCTCGTTTCATCTCTCATCTCTCCTCTGATGAAAGCAAGCTCTATCTCTTTGGTTCCTTAGCCAGCCGAGACCTGTTGTCAGCGCCTCCTCCACTAAAATGGACCAATCAGAGATGATTACTGCTCTTTCTCTTTTCCCTCCGTCTGAATGCAGCCCAGTATCATGCGTCTTTACCCAGTAGTGTGGCATGCAAAGAATATCTCCACACTCCACTGCCTCAATACTGATTAAACCTTCTTTATGATAATCCCCTTTTCATATGGGATTGATTAACCTCTCAGTGATATGTTCCACTACATTTCCCATCTACTTGTGCCTAAGATGTCAGTCCAAATGATTTCCAGGACCTGTGTTTGATTTGTATTCTTTTACTAATATTGTAGATGAAATGCTGTAATGATTTTTGTTCTTTGCTGAATGAAAATGTCCCTCTCTCATGCCTCATCGTTTCTCTTTTATTTGCTCTCTAAGGTCGTGGGTCATGGGCGGCTTTGCTCTGCTGTGTCTCTTGGGCCTGACCTGGTCATTTGGTTTGTTCTTCATCAGCGAGTCATCCGTCGTGTTAGCGTACCTCTTCACTATCTTCAACACTTTCCAGGGCATGTTTATCTTCACCTTCCACTGCCTGCTTCAGAAGAAAGTAAGTGCTTCCTGAAATATATTGTTTTACCAGAGCTGCGGCAGCAGTTGATTTTAACGAGAAGTGCACGTTAAAAGTTCACTTGAAAAAAAAGGAAACGTTCCTTTGAACTGCAGGTTCGGAGAGAGTACAGCAAATGCCTCCGACACACGTACTGCTGTAGCGGGATCACGACAGAGAGCTCGCACAGCTCCACAAAGACCTCAACAACGCGGACAAGCGCTCGCTATTCCTCTGGTACTCAGGTACAAACACTACTGACCCAATTTCCATTGTTTTCATTTCAACGGCTTTTACTGCGACGTTCAGTTATGAGACACGTTTCATATTGTGATGAAATGAAACTCTCTGAGTGCTTCCATCTGCTCTAGTACTGCAGCATGGATCTTTTATGTATGTTTTTTTTTCTTTTCTTGTTTTGCAGACAGATTTTAGAGATTTTATATCAATGTATGATGGATTGTATTATAGTGAATCATAGCAATAGCCTAATGTTTAGATAGTGTTCTGGTATACTATATTTACTTCTTAAGCTGTGTTATGATGTGTCCGCATCTTATGCAACATTTATGTTGAAAATATCTCCATTTTAGTGGGATAAACAGCAATCCTTCTCAGCTAAAAAAGCATCTCAAACAAATCAAAGTAATTAAGTAGGGTAAGATGTCCCACTTAAGAAAGGTGTGCATTTATTTAAAATTATAACATGGACAGAGCTGATGATGATGATGATGATGATGATGATGATGTATCGTCCAGTATATTATTAAATCACATAAATGGAAAACATGAAATTGAAAATCATAAAAATGGGCGATTTTGTCCCACTACTAGGGTAATTATTTATGTTCTTAAAAGTGTTGTGAATGTACAACATTAAAGGATTAGTTCACTTTCAAATGAAAATTTCCTGATAATTTACTCACCCCCATGTTATCCAAGATGTTCATGTCTTTCTTTCTTCAGTCGAAAAGAAATTAAGGTTTTTGATGAAAACATTCCAGGATTTTTCTCCATATAGTGGACTTCAATGGAGCCCAAATGGTTGAAGGTCAAAATGACATTGCAGCTTCAAAGAGCTCTACATGAACCTAGACGAGGAATAAGGGTCTTATCTAGAGAAACCATCACTCATTTTCTTTTTTTTTTTTTTTTTATTATTATTTTATACAAATTCACCATAAATGCTCATCTTGAACTAGCTCTCTTCTTCTTCTCTATTTGAATTCCAGCAGTGTAGACACTGCTAAGTGTATTTCTGCCCTCCACAGGTTAAAGTTTGAACTAATTGTTATATACTTGCACTAGCATATTGTATATGACAGTTTAGTTCAAATATGACAAATTGTATATGACAAATTTAGTTCACAATTTAGTTCAAACAAAATTTTTATTTATTTATTTATTTATTTTTGAAAATAAGCAATGGTTTCTCTTGATAAGTATATATATAACTGTGATTTTGACCTTCAACCATTTGGGCTCCATTGAAGGGCACTATATGGAGAAAAATCCTGGAATATTTTCATCAAAAACCTTAATTTCTTTTTTGACTGAAGAAAGAAATACATGAACATCTTGGATGACACGGGGGTGAGTAAATTATCAGGAAATTTTAATTTGAAAGTGAACTGATCCTTTAAGTCAACATTAAGTCAGCGTATAGAGTATGCAGTTGCTTATAAATTACACTATATAATTTTAGGAAAAATATACAGGTCTACATTTTAAATAATATAAAACCAGAAAGAGGGGGACATTTTACCTATAAGGAAAAAAAACTTTGATATCAAACATAAAATAAATTCACTATCCAATGACAGTGAGTTAGCAGGCTGGATATATGTTCAATAACACCATGAATGTGTGATTTAGTGACAAAAATGAATTGCTTGAAAGTGATTGAAATGGCTCAGAAAAATGAAGTTGGCTCTGAGAAAAGCTATCATTTGTTTGTAGATGCCACTTACCTTGATATTTTGTTATAAATGTATGAATGTCATTGGATCAGATAAGTACGACTGAAGTGTCCAAAAGCATCCAAATACTTTTTGGGGTCACTGTACACATCAGAAAAAGATGTAACATGCAATTTTTCCCTCCCAAAGATAGTGATCAGTGTTTCATGGCTGTTTGTTCATCTAACAGAGTCGAATCAGAAGAATGTGGAATGACACAGTAAGAAAACAGTCTGAGTCCTCTTTCATCTCAGGAGACATCAACAGCACATCAACCCTCAACCAAGGTCAGTCATACACCCAAACTCATTTAATCTCATGGAAACTTTTTCTCTTAATAGACTGAGACAAAATGAATCAGTCATCCGTGTTTAATTACATTTCTTTGACCATATTTAATAATATTTTAGTATTTAATTTACATCCCATTTAATCAAATTTCTTAACATCCAATAATTTTGGAAGCTCTGCACTCATAAGCCCATCCTTTTGAATTTGAATGAAATATCAAATGCTGTTAGTGAATTTTTATTTTAAATATTGAACTCTTTACAATTCTAACATTTTATTTTAAGTTAAACCAGGCTTGCATCGGAAATATGATTGATATTTATGAATAACTAGATTTTTATTTAACTGATAAATTTGAGAAGAGTATGATTACTAGAACACATGCAGCAGTATCTATTTTAAACCACTCATTTGTGATTTTAGTGAAAGTCAACATGAAACAGTGTTCGCAGCCCTTTTACTAATGTGATGTGACATATTTGTCCGATAGCGAATTAATTAGATGGTGAAAAGTGGTCTCTGTATGACAGGTGGTTGGAAGGGAGGGAGTGAAAAATAAGAGGGATTGGTGTCATCAGCCAAAAAGGAAAGTCGTTTCAGAGGCAAAGCAAGTTATTACATTTTGATGAAAGCTTATGATGCCAAACATTTTTTTTTTCTACTTCTTTTTTTTAACATGGACCAATGAATCGTTTACAAAATCATCATGAACTGATGTATTGAGAATGTAAATGGGGTCAGCTTTGATTTCATGTTGACTTTAATAGAAAATGAAAGGACTAATGTTAATTTAAAGACACAGGAAGTCAGACAGGCCCCTTTTGGGCCTGTTTTACACAGCTACAGTAGTGAGTCAGTAGAAAATGTGCCCTCGGTCAGCTATTTCAAGGATTTAGGAAAAAAAACTGTCATTTATTATTTAGCCAGGGCTGAAATGCATGTGATGAGAAGATGATGTTCAACTCTAGCTGACCTGCGGTAAGGCTGTATTATTCAGAGCCGTTTGCTTTGGCTTGCTCTAAAACACTCAGCATGCTTTTAATGCACGCGTTCAAGCACAAAACACAAAGGTGAAAAAAAAACAAAACAAACTGCTATTTGTCTTTCTGTGCTTCAGTGTCTCTGTTCAGAAACAAAACAACAATGACAGTTTTTATTTGCAATATTCATATCACAATATATATATATATATATATATATATATATATATATATATATATATATATATATATATATATATATATATATATATATATATATATAATATAAGTATATATAAGTTATAATAGGAATCATTTTTAGCATATACTATTTTAGCAGAGATCTTAAATTAGTAAGAAGTTGTGCCCAGTATGGTAGTTAAATTTTATTAATTTTTATTTTTTTTGCCATTGACAAATATTCATCCATCTATTTTCGCAACTGATTGTCCTAGCATATCATTGACAAATAATGTTAACATTTAAAATTGGAGATATGCATTTCTTAACATTAATTTGATTTGATTTTAGCAAGTAGTTACAATGAAATTACATAAGCTAGGCTATAAAACATCCATTTATTTCATCACTACCGTTTTTCTTTAGAACAAAT
Organism: Chanodichthys erythropterus; assembly: GCF_024489055.1. Classification (NCBI taxonomy): domain Eukaryota; kingdom Metazoa; phylum Chordata; class Actinopteri; order Cypriniformes; family Xenocyprididae; genus Chanodichthys; species Chanodichthys erythropterus. The sequence goes on from NC_090226.1 coordinate 27,622,695, forward strand.
TAAATAGACATCTTAGAGGTCATAATCTTATTTGTCCTCTTCTTTTTTGTCGCTTCAGGAATGACGGGCAATTATCTTCTTACTAACCCTCTTCTGAGACCACAAGGCACTAATAACCCCTACAACACCTTACTGGCTGAAACTATCGTATGTAACACACCAACGGTGCCAGTCTTTCACTCTCCAGGTGTGACTACTAATCCACTACACTCCTTTTTGCCCTTCTGATCATGTGGTACTATGTATCACTATGAGTATTATCAGAGTACTAGGTAGTATCAGACCCTCTTGTGCTGAGAAATATATGTGGCCCTGTACCACAAAACCAGTCATAAGGGGCAATTTTTTTGAAATTGAGATTTATACATCATCAAAAAGCTGAATAAATAAGCTTTCCATTGATGTATGGTTTGTTAGGATATGACAATATTTGGCTAAATATACGGCTCTTGGATATGGCTATTTGAAAATTTGGAATCTGAGGGTGCAAAAAAAAATTAAATATTGAGAAAAGTTGTCCAATTGAAGTCCTTAGCAATGAATATCCATTTACAAAAATATTTTTGTATATATATTTAAGGTATATCAAATATATCTTCATGGAACATGATCTTTACTTAATATCCTAATGATTTTGGGCATAAAAGAAAAATTGATCATTTTGACCCATACAATGTATTGTTGTCTTTTGCTACAAATATACCTGTGCGACTTATGACTGCTTTTGTGGTCCAGGGTCACATATAAAAACAGCAAATGCACCTTTTTGCAGATAGTTCCCATTCAGTTGGTCACGTTCGATGTACATTGGACAGACTGACGAATATGATTCCTATTCAGGGAATGATTGTTACCTTTGTAACCGAGACGTTCCTCTTCTACAGAAATTGACCAATTGCTCAGACATTAAAATTGTAGTTCTCATTGTGTGGTTTTACAGCACAGATTAAACTAAATTTTCCTCACTATGAGACCATTGTGATGCACACAAGATTATTTTATTTATTGAATATTGATTTTTATGCAAGCAAATGTACAACAATTCAGCTTTGATTCTTTTCTCTTTTTTTGAGTGACATGACACTGTTAACTGTTTGTGTCTTGTTTTCTCTTTCCCCTTCCTGCACACACTCAGTGACCTACAGAGAGACAAGTATGCAATCAGTTTTAAATTTGCCCATCAAATGTAATTGTTTTACCATGATTTTATCAGCACAACTCTTGCACACTCAGTGGCCATCAACAGATCATCCGCATAATTGTCAGCACATGGTTCAGAAATCATTAGAATGAGGAAATGTTGCTCTCAATGAAACAATACTTTCATCACCTCTGCACGATGCATGCACATTGCACACACAATTAAGAAGTCTAAATGTACGCGCATCATTCTGAATGGAGATTTTACTGAAAGCAGTCGCCTTCTCTCTTTGTTAAATACGGTCTCGTTGGACATTAGGTTGGATTTATTCAAATATTTTCTTTTGAGTTCATTGGCTACAAATGTTGAGGCCAGTCTGTATAATGTGTAGTTACAGCCGTGCCTTTATCTGCATGTTACAAAAGCTTCTATTGCAGCTTATATAGTCAGAATTTAGAAACCTTTGGCTAATTTTCTGGTTTCTTACTTTTAAGAACTATGGACAACCTGACATCTAGAAAGTATCCAAATACTTGTCTTTTAATCTTTAGATTTATTATTTGACACAATTCCCATTTTTGATGTTTTGTTTAAAAATGCTTTGTTTAAAAAATACAAATACCATTTGTTTCAATGTTTTATTATAAAATGAATATTTTATTTATTTATTTACCCACCCACCCAAATAGTGTCCTTTTCTTGTTGCCAATGTATATTCTCTGTTACCCTCCTCCTACAATTTAACACATCTCTCTGTCTGTTTACGAGTTTGATGAGGAATTCTGTCAGAAAAAAATACCCTCATGTTTCTTCAGCCCTTCTGTCTCAATATCCAGCAGAAATCTCTTTTAAACTCCCTTTCCTCAAATTACTGTCCCTCTTCTGTTCCCATCTGCCATCTCTTTCCTTTGCCTTGTCATTTCTGTGGAGAGGTTCTAAGAATGACTGTGTCCGAACCACCCACCGGTGGGCTCTCGTAAGATGCAGTTAAAGATTATTGTAGCTCACTGCAGACGGCCACCCATTCACCAGCACACAAATGAGCTCAAATTACCACATAAACCCCAGTCCAGTAAACAAACCCAACTGTGACATTTAACGGAGGGAAAAGGCCTTAATTGTGATGTTAATTTAATTTGCAAACTTTGCTTGCGCCAACGTTGTAATTTTGTCTTTGTTTTATCTTTTTTTTTTTTCTTTCTGTTAGTGATAACTCATCATGTTTTACAATAAATCATTTTCCTTTTTGTTTTGTGTTCTTTTCGTTCATCAGCAGCGCTCAGGTCTGCTGGCCTGAACAGACAGACTTGATGTGAGTTGTTCAGAGTGAGTTTTCTCTCTCCTGTCTGTTGGATGCTTTCGCTTTCATTCACTCTATGTAGTGTGAAAATTGGCTGTTTGTGTTGTTTTATTTATTCATTTTTTTAAATTTGGCTTTTTTCCGTTACTTTCAAACCCTTCACCCCCACCGCCTTAACCGCTTCAAATACAAGCTGATGTATTGTTGATGTTGATGAATTCTGTGACTGTCACCGCTGTTTCATCTGTGAATACACATGTGCCGCTCTCTCATTTGTGTCTGTGATGTTTGAAACCTACCGACTGATTTTAATGTTGTTTAGGATGTAGTTGAAACTAGTGTTCTGAAATTGGTCATCGTGAATTGTTCCTTTTTTTTTTTTTTTTCTCGATTGAGGGAAAATTCGGAACCACAAATTGGGAGGAATTCACAAATTCATTTCACAAATTCACGAATGAAGTTGTGCTTGTACCTGCCAATTCAGTACAGAAATTATCCAAATATATTATAGCACCTAGTTAAATTGGATTCCGAGTCATTTGCATATAATCACACTAAAAGTATTTTATTATACTTAGCCTATTATAAGTATTTTAGTACACTTATTTAGCATTTTCTGTCTTGTTTTTCAGTACAAATATCAAAACATTCTTAAATCAATATACATTTACTTGAGAAGAAATATTACATCAAATATTAAGTCTTGTTTTCTAAAAAGGTGTCAAAATTAAGTGAGTTTATGATTAAAACAAGAAAAAAAAAAAATCTGGCAACATGGTCAGAAAAATAGACTTAATTCAAAGGGAAAAAAGATTATTTTTCTTACCCCATTGGCAGATACTTAAACTCATTGTGGCCACAAATTAAGAATTTGTTCTCTTGTTTTTGTAAATCGTGGACATGAATTAAGAATTCATTACCACAATTTATTAATTTGTTCACTCGTTTTAGTAAATCATGGCCATGTTGAATTAATATATTCCCTCATTTTGATTTAAATAAAATTAGGGAACAAATTATTACTACATGACCTCTATTTAGTAAATCGATGGAACTAATTATTATATTGTTCACACTATTTAATTAAAACAAGGGAATGAATTCTATTCTATTCATGGCCACGAGATACATAATTTTTTCTGCATGTCATGTGCAGGGCTCCGTAATTTTTTTTATTTTTTCTGAAAACAAGACTTAATGTCTGAATTTGCTTCTTAAGTAATTGTATCTTTATTTAAGAATGTTTAGATATTTGTACTGGAAAACAAGAAAAGAAAACTGAATACTTAGAATACCAAGAAAATCACTTTCTGCAGGGAATTATTTAGTGAATTCACCCCTTAAAGTTCTGCATGCACAGACCAAAGATTTTTAATTTTTTTTCCAGATTTTAGCATTTCTTCATTTGACTCAAATGCAGGTCCTAAACAGCATTAAACATTTAAATGTAATTTTCTGATTTTGCGAGAGCTAACTTTTTTTTTTTCTTTTTTCTCTTGTGTTGTTGCAGGACACTCGGTGACCAGCGGCAGAGATACGAACACGTTCGGTACTCTACCACTCAACGGCAACTTTAATAACAGCTACTCACTTCATAACTACAGCGATGGCGTGCAGGTGGTGGATTGCGGGCTCAGTCTCAATGACACGGCCTTCGAGAAGATGATCATCTCAGAGCTTGTGCACAACAACCTCAGGGCCGCCGAGTCCCAGATCAGCACCAAAAAGGGGGCAGGGATCAGCAGAGGGGAGGAGCCTGTGGTCGCGGAGACATCGTCCCTGGTGCAGGTGGGCGGGGACAGCGAGATGGACGGTCTGGGGCTGCACCACACGCATCCCCGCACGCTCGATGCCCCCCTCATCCCTCAGCGAACTCACTCGCTCCTGTACCACACGCAGGAGAGAGCGAGGGCCGACATGGAAGCTTCGCAACCCCACAGCTACATTGGCCAGCTCCCACCTCCGGCCGAGACCGCCTTGCCCTCCCCCAACAGAGACTCGGTGTACACCAGCATGCCAAACCTTAGAGACTCGCCGTTCTCGGAGAGCAGCCTAGACATTTGCCAGGACCTCTCGCCATCCAAACATAGTCCGAACGAAGACGTTTACTATAAAAGCATGCCCAACTTGGGGTCAGGCCAACAGCTGCATGCGTATTATCAGATGAGCAGAGACAGTAGCGAAGGCCTCATCATCCCCGTCTCTAAAGACGCTTGTGTCCCCGAGGGGGACGTACGAGAGGGACAAATGCAGCTGGTCACAAGCCTTTAAAACGAACTATAAGCACCGCCCACCATGTACACAGCCCCGCCCATCCACCGATGGCAGAGTGGTCTTCCTTTTTTAGCCTCCCACATAACTGCACACTTAATGGAGAAGTACCGCTACTGTCCAACGAGTTACAGACAGGCCCAGACGGAATCTGCAGAGTTTTTAGCACATTTTCTGTGCTAATTTTAGACAGAAATTTGCAGTGGAATAGACACAAGAAGCTTATGCCTTGTTTTACAGTAAAAAATATCTAAATATAGCAAACTGAGCTTAATTAAGAGCTTTGTTTTGAAAGAATATTTCTTGAATTTTTTTTTTTTTTCAATAATTAAGAAGGTTTTTGCTTAAAAGAATAAATAAACAAATGAATAATCATCTACCAAAGGGGTGAGAAACATAGTCTTAATTTTAGACAAATTGTTTCAAAGCAAGATAAATAAATATGTTTTTACTGGAAAACAAGACAAAAAAGAACATTAATAGGGAAAATAATTCTTGCAATTATTAATTGTTACCCTGTTATTGGTAGCTGAATGTATCCACAATTATTTAATAAACAAACATACAAGTGTCACATGATGTGTACAGTATAACTTTGTGAATGATGGTTTTATGCAGAAATCTGCAGTATTCTTGGATTGCAGATTCCATGTGGGCCTGGTAATAGGAATACAGTTTCACAGAAAAAATAAAATGAAGCCAAAAAAAAAAAAAAAAAGTCTTTCTCGTTCCAGTGCATACGTTTCTCAATGGATGTACATATATGTTCACATATTTCTCTTTTGAATGCAGTTTTGATTTTTCTTTATTATATACAACAATGGAATTTCCAGGACCTTAAGACGTGCAGAAATTGTCCTGAATGAAATAAAGGAGTTCTGTAACACCCTTTACAATCAACAAAATCCCATACAACATGACCACTAGCAAACAAACCCCAGGCCTTATATTTTCTCAATCATACACGGAACTGTCAAGGGTAATGATATAACATAGAACAATATATTTTGTTGTATTGATTGTGTAAAATAAATTGCTATAAATTAAATAACATCCCTAAATATAAAGCAAATGAGATTTTGAAAAGGAGATGACTATGTACAAAGTTCAGAAGCTTGTTTATGATGATGCAACTGGTGGATAACCTCATGTATGCTGCAAAAGACATTGAAATTCATCTGTCCTGTTCATGAAAATGGGTTTGCCACTTTAGATCAATTAGATTATAATGTTCTCATGCCTTGCACAAATTTATTTTGTGCAAATCTGTGCAAAGCATGAAAAATGTAGTGACTGAAGGTCACGACTGAGCTTGGAGTAGAACCTTCTTTTTTAAGGACTATTACTGCAGCTGAGGTTGGATATTTATTTATTAAATTATTCTTTAAAAATAATACTTTTGTGAATATTTTACAGCACTGGTCGACGTAGTTCATCTTCATAATTAAGGAACCCATCTCTGATAAACATGTTAAGGAGCCCATCTCTACAAAGGATGTAAAGTTCTACACTTGTTTAACAATAAATAAATGTGAATTTTTGTCTAACTAAATGTTTAATGCCTTTTTTTTTATTTTTTTTTATTTACACAATGGTGATTAAAAATATGAGTGTGTATTTACATGTTTGACTAAAGATATGGACACAGAAAGATTGCCAATCCGTTTTAAAACTGAGACAGTATTTTATTGCCGTTTTATCTCAGTGGTTTGGCATGTTTATGCTATTTAAGCTGGTGATGCACATCAAAGTGAAAAGCACTGTAAGAGGATACATAAACTGCAATATGAACCCTCATAAACAGCCTGAGAACAGTTTGCGGCATTATAGCTAGAGGGCAGTGCACAAGGGAATATCAGGTTCATTTACTGGATGAAAACTGCAGTTTATGAAGTTTTGACCCCGTCTCTCTCAAGTCCTGTTTCAAACTATTACTCTTCAGAAAGTTTCTTTCAGACAACTCCATGTACTGCACCTGGTGATGTAACCTCTAAATTTTCCCTGCGCCTGTTTGAAATGATCTGAAATCCTCACAACTTGTCAGAAGACAAAAGAGTCAATCACAGTAAAAACAAATCTCCATTGCATTATGGGAAACAATATTGCACACAGTGGGCCTCATTTATAAAATGTTGCATAGAAACGGTCCTACATTTGATCTTATTTTATTATTTCTCAATTGTGCATACGTGTGATTCAAAGAATAACCAAATGCACAGAAATGCCTCTCTTTCAGATGTGAAATCTATAATGATCTTGGAATTGCGCACAGCTGAATGGTAGTTATCAGTCTTGTAAATGATGCCTAAATGATGTCATTTACATTTAAAAATCATCATCCAAATCATTTAATTTAAAATGGAGAGCTGTAAGAATAGCCTAGATTTCCCAAAACCTGCAATACACTGACAAGGAAAAGTATGTACGTCTGCTCCGACCCTGACGTGGTGCTAAGCACTTTTCCACGTCAAAGAGTGTTTTTTTTTATAGATATGAGCATTAGTGTGCATTGTAACCATGGTTCTCTGAGAAAGGGAATGAGACACAAGTTGACTATGGTTCACGTGAGCCGGTGTATGAAGCATGTGTGTTACACACCAATCTTGATTGGCTACCACCACCAGATGATGTCTGGCAGAATATAAAAGGATCCCTAAAGAGAATCTTATCAACTTTGTATTGTCTAAGGAAGATGTACAGGCATGCTAGAAGTATGGCAACACAACACAGTGTATAGATCCCATGGTTACAGGAACCATGGTTACAGTCGTAACTCAGACATTCCCTTTTGAAGCAGAGCTTAACATTACATCATGGAGTTGACATTATAAGAACAAAATACCCACTACGCCATACTGACAAATGCCTCCTCACCTGCTCTATCAGCCAGCTAAGCTGTGGCCCCAGGTTGCCATACCACACACCTATTGATCAGGAACTAACAGCCTGTGGCAAAGAGGCAGCTAGAAAACCCCTATTATTCTCTATATCTTCAGGGGGTAGAACTGTTAAATAGATCGCAGACTCACTGGCATCTATCACCAATAAGGAGGGGTAGGTTTGAGGACTGCCGCTTGGACCCTCAGCTATAGTTCCAAGTGCACTACTCCCATGGAGCAAATTATTATATCATCCCATCCTAAAGACAGAGAGAGGCCTCAGGAGAACCCTGTCCTCTAAACTGCGTGCTCTACTTCAGGTAGACCTAAAGTCATCTGACTATTATTCCACTGGAAGGGCTAGAGTGACTGGCGCTCTCATACCATTCTCTATCAAGTAGCTCTTGTCAGCTTGTAGTTGCCTATTCCTACATTTCCAGTGAATGACAGAGAGTGTGTCACTAGCTAAAAAAAGAGTTCACTTTTAAACCAAGTAATTGTAGCATCCCATCCTAAAGACCACAAGATGCCTCAGGAGAGAACCCCTTCCTCCTAACTGCTTGCTCTACCTAGGAAACATGGCAGTGCCATAGCAACTCCTTGCTCACCATCAACAATACGTGAACCTTTGTCGCCAAACCCTTAAGGAAGTGCTCCACCCACTAGCAGTTGTCCATCATCTGACTATTACCTTCAGTGTGAACCGGAGGGGCCACTGAGAGAGAGGAGCATCCTAGCACTCTCGTACCATTCTCTAGCAAGAACCACTTTTCAGCTGGTGGTTGCCCATTCCAGCAAACAACAGAGAGTGTGTCGCTAGCTGTGACAGAGTTGACTTTTAAATGTTGTCCCATACCACTCGTGAACCGTTCTCCAATATGTCTGCACTTATCACCTCCAGGTAAATACTAGAGGGGCGAGAAATAAAGGAGTGTGACACAGACCCGGAAAAGCTCATTCTCCTACTGTACTGCCCATCCATATATGGGAAGAGCCTGATGCAGCCTCCAATCTAGGAGGGCGCTCAGATAGCTGCCCCATCCCCAGCTCGTTACTCCAATATAAATGTAATTCAACATGAAGCAGATTAGTGCTGAGGTCCCATGCCACTGAAGGTGACGGCAGAGGAAGTGGGACACTAAAGTGGTATTGCCCAAACCTCCTGTATCCTTCCTGTAGCTAACACTTTTGCACTCCTAGTGGTGGATTAGGAAGGGTGCAGTGTTGCCAACTGCTTTCAGTTGAAAGTAGCTAAAACTGGTAGCTAAATGTCACTAGATGACATCATAATAGGAAATTTATTGATCTATATAAATATGAATATAGATTAGTCGGCAAAATAAGAATCAAGATAAGGTTTGTACAAGAAATTGCTAGATTTGTCCCTAAACATTTGAAAAAAGTCTCAAAAGGGGTGGTGAAGTCACTAAATCTAGTGACAAAATCCCTAAATTGGCAACACTGGAAGGGTGACCAATGATGGTGTGGAACACACAACGCAAGTTGTGTTATTTGCCCATCATCCACATTTATCACAACCTAACTGTCATAGAGGGAGCATATTGCTGCCACCTTTAAACTCCCGGCATGCAGAAATAACAGACAGAAAGAAGTGTGTGACACGAACAGCGTAATTGCCGATCTTTCCTCCTTCTGTCCATATAAAACATGAAGGGTACTGAAACTGTATCTATACCCAATTAACTTCAGGGCACCAGATGAAAGAGTGGGACACAATGGCGTGAACGCCCAATCCCTTCAACTAGGTCTACTATTCATGTGTCTCCAAGGAGGCACATCAATATCAACCCCAATGCTCCTAGTACTATACAGGCAAAAAATTATAAAGTGACAAGTGACTGACACATTCACTGCATCAACCCTGTATATAACTGTATGGTCGGCACAGTGGCTTAAGCCTTATTTATACTTTCGCCTGGCTCCGCAGCGCGAGCCTCCGCTGACTGCATGCCCTCCTCCCCAAATGGACGAGGCTTTATACTGGACGTACTCGCTGTTGTACTATTCTTTGAAATGACAGGGGGCAACTCTGAGAAATTGTTCTCCAAATCAGCACGAAGCAGCGGTGAGAAGAGGTAAGGTACACACCGGTACACGTCACAAATACACTTCACCAAACCCACGCTACAAAAGAACCAGAGAATCGTGTAAAATCCAGTAAACCTTGAGATTATTGCTTGTGACATTAGAACGATATATATACAGGTGCTGGTCATAAAATTAGAATATCATCAAAAAGTTTATTTATTTCACTAATTCCATTCAAAAAGTGAAACTTGTACATTATATTCATTCATTACACACAGATTGATTTTAAATGTTTATTTCTTTTCATTTTGATGATTATAACTGACAACTAAGGAAAATCCCAAATTCAGTATCTCAGAAAATTAGAATATTACTTAAGACCAATACAAAGAAAGGATTTTTAGAAATCTTGGCCAACTGAAAAGTTTAAACATGAAAAGTATGACCATGTACAGCACTCAATACTGCAGCAATGCAGCATGGCATGGAGTCGATCAGTCTGTGGCACTGCTCAGGTGTTATGAGAGCCCAGGTTGCTCTGATAGTGGCCTTCAGCTCTTCTGCATTGTTGGGTCAGGCATATCGCATCTTCCTCTTCTCAATACCCCACAGATTTTCTATGGGGTTAAGGTCAAGTGAGTTTGCTGGCCAATTAAGAACAGGGATACCATGGTCCTTAAACCAGGTACTGGTAGCTTTGGCACTGTGTGCAGGTGCCAAGTCCTGTTGGAAAATGAAATTTGCATCTCCATAAAGTTGGTCAGCAGCAGGAAGCATGAAGTGCTCTAAAACTTCCTGGTATATGGCTGCGTTAACCTTGGACCTCAGAAAACACAGTGGACCAACACCAGCAGATGACATGGCACCCCAAACCATCACTGACTGTGGAAACTTTACACTGGACCTCAATCAATGTGGACTGTGTGCCTCTCCTCTCTTCCTCCAGACTCTGGGACCCTGATTTCCAAAGGAAATGCAAAATTTACTTTCATCAGAGAACATAACTTTGGACCACTCAGCAGCAGTCCCGTCCTTTTTGTCTTTAGACACTTCTGACACTGTCTGTTGTTCAAGAGTGGCTTGACACAAGAAATGCGACAGCTGAAACCCATGTCTTGCATACTTCTGTGCGTAGTGGTTCTTGAAGCATTGACGCCAGCTGCAGTCCACTCTTTGTGAATCTCCCCCACATTTTTTAATGGGTTTTGTCTCACAGTCCTCTCCAGGGTGCGGTTATCCCTATTGCTTGTACACTTTTTTCTACCACATCTTTTCCTTCCCTTCGCCTCTCTATTAATGTGCTTGGACACAGAGCTTTGTGAACAGCCAGCCTCTTTTGCAATGACCTTTTGTGTCTTGCCCTCCTTGTGCAAGGTGTCAGTGGTCGTCTTTTGGACAACTGTCAAGTCAGCAGTCTTCTCCATGTTTGTGTAGCCTACAGAACTAGACTGAGAGACCATTTAAAGCCCTTTGCAGGTGTTTTGAGTTAATTAGCTGATTAGAGTGTGGCACCAGATGTCTTCAATATTGAACCTTTTCACAATATTGTAATTTTCTGAGATACTGAATTTGGGATTTTCCTTAGTTGTCAGTTATAATCATCAAAATGAAAAGAAATAAACATTTGAAATATATCAGTCTGCATCAGACCGCACACATCACGATGACGTCACTTCACGCTCATGGACGTGGCGAGTATAAACCAAGCTTTAAGCAGGATTTTTGTCCTGCATTCCATTCAGAAGGGCTCATCCCTATGCCCTAATCCCTTCAAAGGGTTTACCCTCCGGAGTGAGAGCTTCGAAGGGAAGAAGGGTGTAGGGGTCAAAAAAACTTTTTGGAATGCACTACTGCGTTATTTTAACGAGACAATCGAGGAGTAGATTGTGCAAGCTGTGCATTTTGATTAATGTTAGTTTATTTATTTATTATTGGTTTATTGCACCATATCATATATTTTGTCTATGTATTTGAAACATTTGAATGGACTGATAAAGGTAGCTGTAAAGTATTTTTGTTGAAGTACAATGTCGTTTTGACCATAATGTACCAAATCTAACTCATAAATAAATATTACAGTAGTATAGCAAAATACTATATATACATTTATAGGTAAAATTGAACTCCGAGCCTCCTGTACCCATTCTGTGGCGCCAAACAACTTCACAACCCCATGATCCTTCACTGCAAAGGATCATGGGGGCCCGAAGTGTCCATCAGTTGTACCCTTTGAAATTCTTCATTCCGAAGGGCCCTTTGAAGTGGCCAGTTTTGAGCACTTCAGTTTGTAATGACGCTTCAATATGGCAGCCATGATTGTTTTCACTCCGAAGTGCCCTTCGGGGAGCTATATATCCCGTTTGGAAAACACAATACTTTCGCCTGGCTCCGCACCGCTGACTGCACGCGCATCTACACAGACGGATAAGATTTTTATAATTGACGCATTCGCCATTGTTCTATTCTTTGAAATGTAAGCAACTTAATTTAGAAGCACAAACTGGGTGCCGGTGTGGTGAGACGTATACTCAGCCAGATTCGCCTCGCATTCGTGAACGAAGTCCAATCTGATTGTTCTCAGAAAATGAACTGTAACTCATGAATACTATTGACAAATAAAATGACACTTATGTCTAAAGAAACGTTGAAATGTCAGGTTTTAAATCGTGCAAGTCAAATCGAAAACAAACATTCTGTGTTTATGTAATCTGTTTGAAAAGAGAGCCATGTCAGAAGTCTGTGATTCAGCTCATTACCCGCTAATGCGGCCACGCCCACAGAGCCAGCACTATTCAGACACAAATTCAGAGGCAATACATGCATTCATCGTCTCAATCGTGTATTTATTGTCTTGAAAAGTGTTTATTTGGATGATAAAGCCATGGTTAGCGATCTGTAGAAGACATGTCGTTAGTTCCTAGTTCCTTTTCTTCTTTATATGAATTTGTGGCCTAAAGGTGTACAGAGAGCGCCCTCCGGCTGCAAGTATGAATTAAAAACACCATTCATGAAATGTCCTCTTCTTCTTTAGAATAATTTGTGGACTAAATGTGCACAGAGAGCGCCCTCCGGCTGCAAGTATCCAAGACTGCAAGACACAGTATCCAGCAGTAACATTGATGACAATAAATATTACTTCTCAGTATAGAAAATTTACATAAATATATAAGAATCCATCAATATTTCTCCAAATGTGCATGCTTTTAAGCTAAAAGCCTATATGAAATGCCATATAGGTAACATAATTGTTCAGACACTTTGCATCACAGAAATACATTATATTTTAAAGAATATAATAGAATACCATTATTTTAAATTGTAATAATATTTCACAGTTTTGCTGTTTATGATGAGCTGAGACATGATTACAGAGGGTTTTTTTTTTCACAGCCTACCTGACTGAAAGGCCTCATTAATATGCAAGTCATTTCAGGTCATTATTATGTGATTCTTTTGTCTTCTCAGGTGTAAATGGTCCATTGTTCATGATCATTCACGGCTCCATGCATACTGTGTTGACAAAAAGTGTCTTACAAAAACTAAATCAATATATTGTTTTATATGAAGGAGTAGGCAGCATAATTTTTACATAATTCTGAAGCAAAAACTCTAGTCTACAACCTCCAATACCCAAAAGTCTTGTGAACACAGATTTAATATCCTTTTTTATGGCCTTATTTCAGTGACTTATGGTTTTTGTTTTTTCAACAACCACGCATAAACATTATTCCTTCAAAAATACAAACATGTACATACATGTTCCTCACATATTATTGTAGCCTAGTTTGTGCTGAATACAGTGTAATGGCACTTTTGTCATTTATATGTTTATGAACAACTGAAAAAAGCACAAATGTCAGGGCATGCCAAAAATTCATAGTACAAAAATTCAAACTGGTCACACTTTCAAAATATGATTTCATTCTAGTTGTACATATTTTCATTCTACATAATCACTGTTTCAAACACAACATTATTGTAATATGTAATGAGAACATTTGATTTAATCACTGAAACACAACAGTATGATCTTCTTTCAATTTAGTACTTTTAACAATCAGTTCATTCAATAGCAAACAATGCAAGATACATGTTTCAAATCACCCATGTTGCTGAAATAATTACAGTTACACAGGCTACAGATGCCACATTAGAAAATACACTATTACCTAAATTACATAACTTGCATAAAATCTATAATAATTGTAATAGTATATATTCAGTGTGTTATCAAAAGGTGTGATGAAGTCATGAAATGGCCATGAGGTTTTTTGCTAGAAAGGAGTTTGCTGCCAGTAAAGTAAATGTTCTCACTGTACCATATGACTGAATCTTATAAGGGTGAGTTACAGTACTGTGGCAGTTTCTACCATGGTAATCTGTTTACAGTATCACATTGCATACATACTGTAATATAAAATGCTGTATTTGATGCAATCTGTCTCTCTTCTTCTGATGCATCACTGATCAATCTGATGTTACACATTCATTGACTGTTTCCCTGTTTTCCCTTGTACTCTATCCTGCTCTGTGTTTACAAATTGCAAATCACACATCCGCACACACACACACACACACACACACACACACACACACACACACACACACACACACACACACACACACACACACACACACACACACACACACACACACACACACACACACACACACACACACACACACACACACACACACACACTTTGAACATAATGGTTATAATCTAAGATAAATTGCTTAATGTAAAAATAATTAATTACTTTTGGTTATCTGTATCGGAAATTGCAAACAAAGTAAAAAACTAAATCTAAGGAATCTGTATTTATAGAAATCTATAGATGTACCATATGTTTCACTGATTAACCATTAACATCAGTTGGATTAAATAATAGACAAATGTATTAAACTGAACAAAAGAGATGCAAATTGTTTTGATAGTAATAGCATTATGAAAGGCAGTTACTGTGAATGACTACACTTATTTTGTGTAGCGAAAAGGATACTTTGTGATTTTGTGTATTGTACTAGCACAACTGCAATATGCTCAAATGTTTGAAAAAAAAATGCACTTTTGATGATGTTGTGATATTGAATTTTGCCAATTTCTTGTGTAAAACCTGTAAACTATCAGTAACTATCAGTAAATCACTTTAAATGTTAACACTTAAAATGATAATATAATTATTAAGTATTTGTCTCCTAAGTCAGTGAATCCATTTTGTTGTCATGTGGCAAGAAAACTGTCAGAAACTTTTTACACTTGAGGCCACAGCTCATTCTTTAAGAACATGATAATGATTAGAGCTTTCCTTAGATCTTGTATTTTATTCTGGTTTTGAAAGATCATCATAGAATCAACAGGGACACAACAAAGAATCATTAATTAATCAGGTTTGGAGCACAACCTTGGATGCAGGTGTGCTTTCTGGGTGAATATTGATTATGAATTGCCTTGCTGATGGTGAGAGTGTACCAAGCGACTAAACGAATGGGTGATCAGGGCAAATGATTTCTCTGTGGTTTATTTGGACTTATTGAGATTCAGGATGAGTGTTACATGTAGGGTTATAATACAGGGCATCCGGGATTGCTCAATTTATATGACCACAGTTATGAATAATGTGCATTTGAATGATCTTTTTTTTCACAATTATATGAACAAATTCAAAGATTGGAAAGTACTTCAGGGTGAATCGAACATTCACAGGAGCAACAAAGCTCAGATTTTTTCCTTTCAAATATTCAACAAATAAATGATTTTTTTAGTCTGCACATTGATCGCAGTGTCGAGATAAAAGGCAACTCTAAATTAGAACATCATCAAAGTGAAATCTTCACGCTATCTGGGTAGAAGTCACCTTGTGTTTCTTTCCCTTGAATATCGTCATCCTTTACCTGTCAAGAAAAGCAATTTAGCTGTGTGATGCTTCCAAGAAAAGAAAATCACAAATAAGATTTTTTTCTTTTTTCAATTGTTTTCCCACAGCACTGAGATTAAATGGAGAGCAAATAGAGACTTTAAAAAAATTTTTTACCTCCCTTATTCTCACCTTTTTTTCTTTCTTTCTTTTCTTTTTTTTTCTTTTTTTTTTTTTTTACCACATTTGACATCAATGATGCAGAATTGCAGAGGGCAAAATGTTCAGTGAATAATGATTTCAATTTCATACACAAAGTTATGTCTTTTTGGCAAATCTTTTTTAATGCTCTTGGGAAACAGACCCCAGTAATTTTACCTCTTAAATTTCAGAACAATGTCTAATATGAACTCAACATTTCACATCAAGATCTTTCAATTCTTCCAGAATGATCTAGCTATATTATCCACATGACATGTACTTTGGTGTTCTCTTACTTTTACAACTGATTTTTGTCTGCTTTTTAACTTAAAACAACTCCACAAAGCAGTGAAATTTTACTGTGGGCACACATTTTTTAGAGGTCCGGGGATCCCCTCCCAAGTATTTTAATATAATTTCCCTCACCTAGCCTATCGCTTGAAGCAAAATTCCAATGGAGGATTTTTTACTTTTTATTTTTTCGATGAAGGCAAAACTTTCAGGCTATGGATTTGCATCTTACTCCCCTTCTCTATCCCCTCAGCCTTAGCACAGTTTTCCAAACAATTGTACTTACATTGCCAGATTTGACACGTTCGAAGCAGCAGTGGTTCCGACCTCAGTAAAATTTTATGGTGTTACAGTGGTGAAATTACAAACAAGAAATGCACATTCTGAGACATGAAAGGAAATATATAACTAGGAATTTTGTGAAAGGAAATATATAACTAGGAATTTTTTTTAACATTAAATCCTCCCATTTTCACCTCAAAATTTTGGATAGGCTGTTTGCCTTGCCTCCCCTGATGAGCCGCAACTGATATTTTTATATATCACACAAGGTTGGAATATGTGCGCTCAGTTTTGAACTCTGTGGGGTCTTGATGACTGCGGTCTGATCCTGAAGAGTCTGAAATTAGCCTCTCAATAAATGTCACGTTGTGTGCTTCAGTCATGTCTGGCTCTCAATATGATGTCACAACACAGCTGTAAATGATCATCTAAAATTGACTGGACTCATTTGCTGAGATTTGTTCATGATTATTATGAGTTTGATGTCATGGCTGCCCTTTAGATGATGCTTCATAAGAATTACTGCTAATTAATGTAAGGAATGACATTCTGAGCTCGCAAAAAATAATATCTCATGCATTATTACATATTTTATATTTTATGTTACATATTTTATACAATTCAGTCAGTATATTGGTTACAGCAGGTTTTATTTCAGTAATGATATATTAGTAATATAATAATGGTATATTAGTAATATTTCAGTATGTTCTAAGTCATTTATTATTATTATTATTATTATTATTATTATTATTATTATTATTATGTACTGTTTTAGAATAAAATGTCTCATTTTTTAGCATTTTGAATAAAATTCTGAGATGGAGTGGAATTGGTGAAAAGATAGATAGATAGATAGATAGATAGATAGATAGATAGATAGATAGATAGATAGATAGATAGATAGATAGATAGATAGATAGATAGATAGATAGATAGATAGATAGATAGATAGATAGATAGATAGATAGATAGATAGATAGATAGATAGATAGATAGAAACTAATTGCATTACTTTTTATGGAAAGTAATGTGTTATGTTACTTTTGTGTTACTTTTTTTATCTGGGCTGGCCTTGCATTAAATTTACATTGTATTACATTATATTTTTGGCAAATGTAAAGGCCCGCTCACAGCAAAAGTGAGATGAATAAGCCTCAGGATAAAGGAAATGCGAATTCACGCCTGTACAGTAGTGGGGCAGCTCAAACAAACCTTTTAGCTGCTGCTATTCTGGATTGCAGAAAAATAGGACATCATGGGAGGAGAAAGTGATGGGAGATAAAAACACAAATGTGAGGTTTATCTAAAGTCATTTTTGTGTCATTTTGTGTACATATTTGTGTAATTTAACACATTTAATTGATTACAGTTTTGGGCAATATTCTGGGTTTGAATTTGACTGTTTTCAGTCATTTTGAGAAATACTGAATCTGTTTTTGTGCAAGTGAAATGAGTAAATGCATGCTCATAGTCACATTTAGTCTAGAACTACAATAACCATCATGTTTACAGTGTCCACACAGCGCCTCTGCACCTCACTGCCAATTTATCTCAACATGGGGACAGAAGAGGTGTCAGTCAATAAATGGGAAAACAACGTACTGCATTAATTATTTGAAAAAAAAAGGAACTCAGATATTTTGTTTTGTTGTAAATTTAAAAGTAACATGTTACTTTACAAGTTACTTAAAAGTAATCTGATTACTTTACGTTACTTGTAATACGTTACCCTTAAAGACATACACTGTACATACATACAGAGAAAATGCTGCTGGGAAGTGATGCAGGGCTCATTTTCAAGCTGCTGTAAGTGATATGAGCCATTTCGTTAAATTCTGCCAGACTTAGGCACTTAATTATACAGTCTCCCCTTTTCAGAACCCAGCCCTCCAAAGGCATGTCAGTCAACTCGATGTCAGCAACCCAAATGCTCAAAACAATTCACAGGTAGAAAGGCGCCTCCAAGTTTTCTGATCGGCTGGCACACTAGGGTCACGGTCATATTTTTTTGTGCTGTTTACAGAACCCGGGGCTGTCACAGAGACAGTGTGATTTCTCAGGACACCTATTTCAGTGATGTCTGTCAGATAGTGAGACATTTTGTGTGTGGTATTACCAAAAAAAAAAAAAAAAAGCATAAATAGCTTTAAAGCAAACATGAAATTGTGTTCAAAACCCATTGATGGTTTGTGAAATACAATGCATATAATAGTATCATGAAAAAAAACAACAACACAAAGATTATGAAGACATTTCTTTTCTTTTCTTTTTTTTTTTTTTTGAATAATGTGCATCAAAGAACCATGCAAAATAGCATTTAGTATTATTGTTTTTAAGATATTTAAATAAATGATATACAGAATCACATTTAAAATGAGCTTCTCGTGTAATTTCACAAACTTCCAGTTAAAGCCTCGATCACTTCGGCATTTATCCAAAATAATTTTGAGATACAGATACAGATATTGGCTTTGTTGCATACCCCTACTTTCCAGAACCATTCATTAACATTCACAACAATCACTGACTCTAAGATATGATGCATCACAAATAAAAATGCTTTACCCGTAAAATAGCCACCAAAGGCAATGTTTAATATTACATTCCATGAGCTCACATAAAGAAAAAAAGTTTCATTGTATCATGACCTCCCACTGTTGTCCCAATCCCCAAGCCCCTGAGCTGCTCCATCCTTGCCATCTATACCCCATTCACAGCTGGAGACCCGTGAGCCGAAAAAATATAGCATGATGTGAAAAAGCAAAAGGTAGTAATTCATATTTTATTTGATTACATCTCTCTTCTACATTTTAAAGGCTTTATCGATGCGATCAACTTTAATTTTACGAGACAGATGTGTCTTGACTCGTAACAGGAGTAACGTGGTCTGAGCAAGCAATTAATTGACATTCATTTGAAAGCATGCTAACTATTTTACAGTATTTGAAGAGCGAAAGAGCTTGCCTGCAAACTATAAAGCCAGAGTGACGTATTTTCCTTCAAAATAGAACCACGTGTCCCAGGAATTAATGGAACTTCTTAAAATTCCATAAAGCACAAGACTCTAATCAAGCTTTAAATAATATCTCAAAAAACAGCCATTGAAGTGGAGCTAAAATATATTGAAAATGAATCAATTGAAAATTAAGGTAGTTGAAAAAAAAGGCAAGGCTAATATGCTCTAATGGAAGTCATTACCCTATCGAATGTGTGTCTCCATGTTTAATGGTTTCATTTTCATTCAGGGAATGTTTCATTGTGTTTTGCAGAGAACAAAAACATATTTTAACTTGTTACGCACCATTTCACTCCATTTAAGATTGTTGTCTCTAATTTCTGATTTATTCTGAAATAAAACAAGTGTGAAAGAGGTCACTGACTGCCTTTATACAGTACAGTCCTAGATGGAAGAAATGGAATTATGAACAAGCTTTAATAACTGTAATATAAAAAAAAATATACATGCAAAAATAGCTGGGAACTTGGGAACAGAAAATTAAGAAAGACATTTAAATCAACAAACACCTAAGATGCTGTCACTTTCTAATGTATCTGCACATCAGTATTTCACAACTGATTTATTTTCAATTCTGTCCCTTCTCTTTTATTGTTATTATTATTTTAATATAGTTGTTAGTCAGGTAGATTAAGTGCATCGGTCATGTTTTTTTTTTTTTTTTTTTTTTTTTAATTAATATAACAAACTGTTATCTTGTTTTGCTCTTTGGAGGGCAAAAATATCTCAGGACTTTCCAAGCAATTAGAAGAGACTTTGAAACTATTTTATTAAAGCTCTTTGATGATCAAATAATTGGTGGGAACATAGAAAAAAAAAAAAAAAAAAACATCTAAAATGAAACAAACAATTGACAGACAGAAATTAGAGTCATGAATTAAATATATACTCTAACATTAGAGTTCCACCACACAAGATACATTACAACTGAAGTAGAGTAACCAGTAAATGGACAAATGTTACTTTCAGTCAGTAATTTTAGATTATAAACACCTGTTCTCTCTCTCTCTCTCCCTCTCGTTTTTAAATCAATAGCAGAAGTAATCTATTTAAAATCAATCAAAATAAACGTGAAGTAAATGTGGTAGAAAACACCAACAATTATGAACTGAATGTCAGATATTAAAAATAACAGGCAGGTGCCACAAAAAGGGTAAAAAATAGGGCTTAATAAATTTAAGTCAGTTTAATTTTAATGGACACCATGTCCTAACCAGACTCGACGCGACGCCACGACATGCGATATAAGGTTACTGGGAGGTTTTGTCCTAACCAGCCGCGACGACGACACGCGACGATTCTATTTTAGAAACTGTTTTTATTTCTCCGCGAGGAACAGCAACACAAAGTATGGCAATGATAATATCAGGTACTGTTTATGTGCTTTATTTAATATTAAAAGCGTCTAATGTGGGTTTGGATATCATTTTGTGTTCCCGGCGTTTTAGCTGTAATGAAAACAACACTGGCTTATTCACATCAGATGTTGAAAATAAATAAATGGGCACAAGAACGTTCAAACTGTCAACTCAGTGTGTATTCTATGACAAAGATTGGTTCAGACACCACTTTAAATAATGTTTAAATGGTGTATAATATTTATGAATTTTGCTATGTAGCCTACTTGCCCATTTCATTGTGTCTGCTGTGCTCTTGCCCAGAGAGCCCGCCCACACTCTCTTCTGATTGGCTGTGGTTTTTGATTGATTTTATCGCTTCTCATTGTCGCGTCGCATCTAGTGTGGACAGTCAAATTGCTTGTCGCTGGAATCTTATCTGCTTGCTTATCACAAAATGTTATTTGTCCAGATCGGGTGGTCAAACTAAATATAATGTGCTGTTTTATTTAAATTTTTTTATAATGTTTACAATTGATTGAACAGTAAAATTTGAAAGCTGATAACATAACATTCTGATAACATAAAATTCCCCCATAACATTTTGATAACATAAAATTCCCCATAATGGGTAACAGGGTTGCATATTTATCTCAAATTATTGGACATTATTGTGAATTTCTCAATGATAGTAAAACATTAGACTTTCACTGTTTTGTGTATATATCAGTCATTTTAATACATGATTTTTATTTTATTTTTTATTTTTTCATGATTCAGTGCATTATTTCATGAAGGTGTAGAGCTAACATACATTTTTAGCTTGTGAAAATTTTAGCTTGTTTTGTATGGCATTGTGCAACAGGAGCTACTTTTACTTTAACTTCGTGTTAGGTTGAAGTTTTTGTCTGGTGCAAGAGTTGAAATGTTAATCATCTGGTGATAAACGCTAAGAAGCGATACCGGCCATGTGGCAGCTGTCACTGCCTGAGGAGGCGGAGCTAAGCCTCACTCACTTTAGATTCATGGGCAGCAATGGAGGCAGAGAAGCCACTGAACCATGACAGCAAAGAGGGTGGCAACAAAAATTTGTGAGAAAGGAATGATGGGACTGGAGAAACTCATCTCTCTCCAGGAGATTATTTTCAAGAACTACCAACAAGAAGTTCAGAAGTTCCTATAGATATGCTCTGACAAGCAGGTCTATGTGTATGTGTGTGGTTACTCAGCTGGAATAGGTAACTGAATATGCAAAAAAAAAACCTTTCCTTTTAGGGTATGGGATAGGGTTGGTAAATTATGTGCAGTAATTATAATTAGCTGTATAGGTAATTTCTACTGTTCAATTCATTTGCACTCCTATCTTATATATTGCATAAAATTTTAAACTTTTAAAAATACTGGTAAGTTCATGGCAAAAACTGATTTTCTTACTCAGCATTTTGTTTTCCAGTACAAATATCTAAACATTCTTAAATCAAGATAAATTTAACTGAGAAGCAAAATGAGAAGAAATTTTCTTTAAAAAAGTATCAAAATTAAGTGATCTTATGCTTAAAACAAGAAAATACTTTATTTTTCATGTTATATGTAGTTACTATAGTAATTACTATAAATTGTGCTTAATTACATGCAACTAACATGAACGACACCCTAATCCTAACCCTATAGTAAGTACATTTAGCTAATTATTATTACTCAGTACTTAAATATTAAATTACACTGTAACACAAACACATTTAAGTGTAACTGAAAAAAAAAAAGATATATATATTAAATTAAAAGGGACCACAATAATATGTTTTTTATTTCCCCTCTTGCAGAAACTTAAAATTCATTTTGCTATCTTGATTTAACAATGTTTAGATATTTGTACTGGAAACAAGACAAAAATACTGAGTAGGACAATTACTTTTGTAGTGTCTATTTTACCACAATAACACAATTAAGTAAACATAGGAGTGGTTTAAAAACAACAAAAAAATAAATAAATTCTGTGTAATGTATAGTATAATTAGCTTGTCTTGCTTTAAAACATTTCAAACTGTTTTATAAAATTACTGAGACTGCTATTAAAATATCCAAATTTCAATAGACAAACTGACACCTTTATATAAGCTACCCTTCAACCACCTGTCATATAGAAACCACTTTTCACCGTCTAATAAATTCCCAATGGATTACATTAAATCCTCACTTTTTCGCCTAGTTGAATGCACTATTTCACTCAGAGAAAAAGAAAAAGTCACATTACAGAAGTCAAATTGGTTCTAAGTGCTATTTCATGTTGACAGATAAACAAAATATATGGGGATAAACATAAAATCTCTTCAAGCACATTGATGGAATTAAAGCTCAGCTTTTAACCTTGTGTCTGGTACATTATGGAGGTCATGAAATATATGAAATGGATATCACTCCCTCCAGTACACTTTAGCATCTTACCGTCACTACCAGGAAGATCTAACAATACTGACGCTGAGACTTCCTGCACTTCAGCATGTTCACTGTGTGCCACAAAACCATGGCAAACTAATTTGTGGACATAAGCAAGAATATGCTTTCTAAAAGAGATTCCTGTACTACTACTACTACTACTACTACTAATAATAATAATAATAACACATTGCAGACAATTAACTAAACTGTCTACAATGTGTGCACTTTACACACAAATACCTATGAATACGACTGAGATCCGCCTTTGTCTCTATACTTCAATAAGCCTAAAAGACAAAAATGATAATGAATAATTAAAAACAACAATACCATTGTTGTGCTAAAATATGACATCAATATTCAACAGAAGCTGAATAAACAACAGTTGTTCTTTTTGTGTATGCATCTGGATACTTTAGCATCAGAACAACCCACTACAACAGATACAGATGCTCTGACATGCAGAAGTGTAAGTGCTAAACTAACAGCAGTTATTCAGCAGTCTGTAAGCATTGGAAGAAAGTATGTTCTTTCCACACTGGAGAAGGTTACAGGGATACAGAATTGCAAAAGTACTGGAAAAAAAAAAAAATCACCTGTGAGCTTCCGTTAGACAAAGACCTGTCGCTCTTCCTAAACATGATATAGGTGGCAGTCATAGCCTGAGGGCATGTGGTTTTAATATTTAATATTTAATTTAATAGCATGAGTCGTGCTTGGCACGTGTGTCCTTGAATACAATGAAGGACGCAAGCTCTCAGCATGTTCTCACGATGAACCTGTCATATTTATGTTCACTCTCTGGGCAATTCCACGCAAAGGTCATCTTTACTATGAAAAAAAAAAGTTTTAACCAAAAGAACAAAACCCTTTTTAAATTGTCCATTTAGGTCTGTAATATACTGTATTAATGTGCTCTAACAGAAATTTTAAGAAAATTGCCTTGTTTATCCACAATATATGTGGTAAGTAACAATGCTTAAATTAAATTTTCAACCAACCATATTTCATGCTTTCAAAAAAGGGATCAAAGTCCCCATTTTTTAAACTTTAATTTTAGCAGTAAGCATTGTGTAGAAAGATGGATACATGCCTGAGAAATAAATACACTCATTTAGTCATAACAGCACTGCCTGATGAATTTATAAGGGCTAGAATAAAGAGGTCAGGACGCTTCAGTGCTCTGTCACGTCCGTAACGTTTTAATGATTAAGTTTATGTCATATAACAATTATAAATGCAAATAACTTGAAACTTTATATGCAAAGCTAAATTATGTTTATGCTTATTAGGATCAACAATTCATTTCACTACGTTGCTGTGAACAACCATAATAAGCGTTACGGACGTGACCGTTACGGACGCTTCATATTAAATCCTATGAGTTTGCTTCTTTATATTGCTATCATCTGTTTCAGGCTTACCATATCAGAACATACCCAATAATCGCAATACTCTTTGTGCTTTGTTAGTTTTAATATGAAAAAGGTTTAACTTTCAAATTCAGTCGATTTTATTTTTTTTTTTTTTTTCAAAAATTAAACAATAGATGTCGCTCTTTAATAGCCTACGGCGTGTGACAGATTAGCTTCTGCAGCGCCTGTAAGCGGCGGATCAGGCGCACATGAATCGATCTTCTCTTCCTCTTGCCAGAGAACGAAATATGAACATCAAAAGGTAGGCCTATATGATACAGTACAACTTATAGAAGAGCATTGTGTCTCATAGGACACTTCCCTCGGGAATTGGGATGTCGCGTTACCTGTTGGTTAAAAATGAATAGCCTAGCCTATAATGATCACAATCCGCGCGATCAAACAAAATGAAAATAATACGATTGCAATAATTTTGACTTGAAATAAAGTTTGATCATTTTGACTCAAGACTCCGCTTTAAACTCTGAAAACTAGACGAAAAAACCGTGTGGTCATTCATACACAAAACATAAAACTGACATGATTGCGATTGGCAATAGTGTCAATCGGTTCACCTGACTGTGGGGAAAACATGCGATTTTAAACTGCTTTATGATAAACATTAATATTTGTCAATGTATTTTAGCATGCAGTTCTGTAAGAAGGAAAATCATGGTCTCTAAATTGATTCTTGAACAACGCACATGCTTGTCAACATGAGAAATAGGTCTAATCTATAACCTTTTGCAATACAGAGTATAACGTTACATTTGTATAAAGTTTAGTAAAAAGTTGATCAATTGTGGAGTCTTACCATACTGGTATCCCAGATTTCAATATTTGGTGGTGTACATGCTTGCTTGAGGTCTCTGTGAAAGTTTTAAAGCAGTTTTAAAGCAGTCTTCTGTGCCGCTTTCAGACCGGTCACATCCGTAACGGAAAACTGTCACATCCGTAACGTTGTTTTTTCCTCATTAATGCGAACACGAAAAATGAAATAAAATTATTATTTTATGCTCTGTGGAGAGCCAACCCTTCTTTATTCGGTGGGCAGTATTACTTTTGGTTTGCGCAATGTAATTCACAGAATTCTTAAAAAATATGTTGTCACCCAAAACTTAGTGACTTTTTTTGTCACGTCCGTAACGCTGTATATTTCCCTCATCTAAAAAATAAAACAGTTGAGTAGACTGACATTTTTCTAATGTCTGGACTCCTTTGGTAAGGGATTATGAATATATAAATAGACGGTTCAATATGTTGCTATTAAATGCATTCTTTGAGCATTTATATTTCAAGTTTTGACTCCAAATGTCACGTCCATAACGCTGGAATTGCCCCTCTATATCTTCACATTTAACTATTGATGAGAGGATGCATGTCAGCATTTGTTCACCCTCACATAGTTCCAAACCCCCTTGTGAAAGCATATGCAGTTCAGGTTTTCTGAAGCCATAATATAGTTTTTTTTTTTTTTTTTTGAAGATATTGATTTAGATGCATAACAAATTCATTTGAAAAACATATGGAAGTTTAAATATTCTGTAAAAAAAAAAAAACTTTCATGAATAAAGTCGTGCTTTGAAAGACGAGGGGGGTTAATTAAATTTTGATAAAAGTTTCATTTTTGGTTTTCTTTAACTTCTTGAAGCGCACTGACCCGCCTTCGGGGCTTGGCATCACTTTGTTTACATTTTATATACTGTCTAAAAATATTAATTAACAAATTATACATCTTTTAAAGCTGAAAGGACCTACGGTGTCTGTTTTACCATACAAATGCTCCAGCAACAGTGATAATAATTTGTGTCTGGAGTACAAATAAAAACATGCAAAATCAAAACGGGACTCTGTTATAGCATCCCGAGATGAGTCCAATCTGTCACACTTGGTTAAAATGTCCATATATGTAATATGTTACATTTATACCAATGAAATGAAAGTACCAATCATGTCATACATCCAGGCCAGCAGATATTTAGTGGTTTCGCACGTTTAAGAGGTTTGTCTTCACCCCCTCGGAGGGAGCAGTCTCTGACAGTGACTAGTGTTTGCTTTCAGCTCAGTAGTGATGTGAGAAATCGATGGTTGTGCTGATCACTTCACCTTCACTAGAGCAGGCTGTTCAATCGATGCGTTTGATGTCAGGACTGGGATGAACTGAGTCAAGTGGAGAGTGGAGTTGATCTTATTTCTGTCTCTATTGGGTTACAGGGAGATGCAGGGAGCCGGAGGAAGACAAAGGGAGGTCACTGGCCGAGCTGACTGTGATGAATTAAAAGAACAACACCACTGGATTTGTGGAGAATGAACTTGAATTGTTTGGTCACTAGCTGTAAATGTGTTGAAATCATAGCTTTATCTTTGGAAACTGCTAGGAACTTTAGATTTTAACTTTAAGTTTAAATACTAGGGATATCCAAAACTGCTATAGGTTACACATGTTTTCTGAATGAACTGTGATGTTTTGTTAGTTAGCATGGCTCTGTTAATCCCTTTTGATAGATATTGTATAAACACCTGGTGCTCCAAGCTGGCTGCATGTTTCTTAATTCACTGAAAAAAAAAAGTGTATTGGATTTACATGATTTAATGATTTAAGTTAGGCAAACACAATTTTTTCAAGTACTCTGCAACATCATGGAACAAAGTTTTTAAGAGAGCCAATTAAATAGTCTGAAAGGGATTTTATATGATTCTCTATAACTATGAATTCATTTCATTTCATACATTTTCTCATCACTGAACTAGAATAGACTAGCTATTTAATAAACTGTTAGCAAGCACATATTATAGCATATATAGCATACTAAATTCTAAGTATTATGTGCTTCTTAAGAGACGCAACATTAACACCAGCTTTACCCAATACCCATTCTCATAAGCAAAAGAGCCAC
This sequence comes from Chanodichthys erythropterus, assembly GCF_024489055.1. NCBI lineage: Eukaryota > Metazoa > Chordata > Actinopteri > Cypriniformes > Xenocyprididae > Chanodichthys > Chanodichthys erythropterus. The sequence continues at coordinate 27,650,074 of NC_090226.1, forward strand.
TCTTCACCACAATAGTAACCCAGCGTAACTGAATCAGTTCTCTTCATAATTGAACATTAAACACTATCAAGTTTCCTCTTTTTTTATCTTGCTCAAAAACACTTAAAATAATATTAAATTTCAACATATCCTAATTTAGTCCCATTCAAAGCATGCTGGGAACTACTGTTTTAGTAATGACAACAGCAAAAATCATTTTCAAGTACTCCACTGGTTCATATTTGCCCTATACAGTATAATTTGATTTAGTAGACTACTTTTACAGAATTATATCAATTAAAGCAAAGAAATCAAGTTTAGAAGAGGAATGATGTTGTGTAGATCACAAATAATATGAAGTGTTGGTGGTCATTCAGAAATGTCCATGTATTTTTTTTTTATTTTTTTTTTTTTTTCCAAACAAGATGCAGCTCACATTTCATTATAGTATGTTTTGCCTCAGTTTTTATGGTGCAACTAGCATATCATGGCAGCTCCAGAATGATAAGTCAGATAGCACTTACAGCTTAAATGATTTGCCCTGCGCAGTTTCCCATCTTGCAGACCGGTTCGGAAGAATACAGCAGACTACTACAATACGGCATTCTTTGCTAGAACTGTTCAGCATTGATCAACCACAACAGTCCAGACACCTAAATCTGCTCTTTAAAAGCCCTAAAGAGTGCTTGTCTGAGCCATGCATCTGGATACATGCCCAGTTATGACGCTATTTCCAGACATGATAATAAAATGTACACAAACATATCTTTTAATTAAAATTACCTTTACTTCTTGCTATCCATAGGCAGTAAAAGTGGAAAGTTAATTGAACCAGGCAAATACTGCTGAGTTTTGCTGAGTTTTATGAATGACACATAATTTATAATGAGCCTAATTTCCATAGAAAGGAGTTGTGTTTGCGAAGAGTAACAATGAGTTGATTAAAGTACCTGCTGTGAATTTAGGGCCCAGTTAAATTGGATTGTGAGTGGTTAGTAAATAAGATGCAGATTTTTGAAGTACTGAAAAACTATGCACGAAAGTGGTACAACTATTAAAGGAATTTGTTTGGATCCACCAACTTTAATGCCTTTGGAGACATCCGATTCTCTCTGCTACGAAGAATAATCCAGCTTCTAAATAAAAGACTGCTTCATCAGTTTCTCACAATATGGGCAGACCTCATTAACCTCTCATAATTAAGAATTGCTGACACCATTTACTCCTGGAGTATGAATGGAATGAATCTTTATTAAGTGTCATAAACTGTGAAATGCTGCAGCATTAACCTTTTGAGTAAAGTGTTCTAAAGGTAAAGCAATGCAAACCAACAAAGACACCATGAATGCTGATTATTGCCTGGATAAGTATAGTAAACACAATAGCCCCAACCTGTTTACCAAAAGTCCCTTGGGGTCCAGGGAAATATCTGTTTAAATGGAGTGGGATTAGTAAAACCTTCATCAGAGGCTTATTACAGAGGTCTTATGGGTATAAACCTACACAAGAAGACTGTTTCACCAGGTATTTAACCCTCATCATTACCTTCAGCGTTAAATCTGCTTATGGAGCTGGGGAATGGACCTTTGACAGAAAGCTTAACTCTCAGACTGAGCTCAGATTTAATATACCATGCAAGCAGTTGCTCAATACACAGTATTCAATAATATTAGGCTAGACTATTCTGCTATATGAATACAAATTGTGGATAAATACTTCAGCTTCTCAACTAATTATTATGACTAAATAATAATAATAATAATTATCTCATTTTCTGTTTGTATTACTTAATATATTTCTGAAATTAGATAATAAACTTCAAAGGATTGAAAATGGAGATTATTAGATTCACATCAGTGGTTATGTCAGATCAATTCAAAATAAATTAAAGATTTTAATTATAATAAATTTCATTGATAACAGAAATGATTAATTCACACCTATTAATGAATTGTTGTTTATGTGAATATTATTTCCAAATAGTTGTTTGAATAGTTTTTAAAACATTAGTTTCTTACAATCAAAATAATAAAATATCATCAAATAATTTCAAATGCATAATATTTTATTTATTAAATTATTCCTTCATTATCACACTATTAAACATGTAATGCCCAAAACATTTAATTTGTTAATACACAATTTATAATTGAATCAACTACTAATTTTATAAACATAAAAGGTATTATGCTACCATTTTATATATGAATCAAAAGTGGCAAAATCTGCAGCACTGAAGAAACATTTGTAACTTTCATATTATCCTGCTGACTCAGGGTGGGAAACGCCCCCGGATCTTTCATCTCTCTTATTGACACCAGCAGGGACTAATGGCTCTACGCTGAGGGCCGCGTGGCTCAGCGTCCATCAGGAGGTGTACTAACATCCATAAATGGCTTTCAGAATTACTCCAAACGTGGATGAGCGATGTTTAGATAATAGACCGAGATGGATTAGCATGCAGATAAATATTTCAACACTTTGGCTTTGTTTATTGATTGAGTCAGTAATTTCCACTTCAGCTCAAATGAAGGCGGTTCCAGACTGTCGAGACCGATGTCTTCCTCATGTCTCTCAGCCTGTGAACCCTGGGCTAAAAAATTAACAACTTCTAAATGGAGTTTTCTGCTAAAGCAGCAGTAATGTACCTGGTCTGGCTAGTACCCAAGTGCCCTCTGGAACCCTGAGCGTAGCATAATGCAGTTTAAACAATATAACAATGTCAGTTTTTAAGTTTATTAACCATGCCTTGGGCCTCTGCTTTATGTCATTTTACAAATCGTTTTAAAGCAGTGTTTACATTGTTGGAGCTTGAAGCCTGACTGAACTAACTAAACTTTTTTTTCTGTCCAGCAGTTATGAGCCTATATATGTTCATAATTACATGCAATCAGACTTTTGCTTTTGAGAAACAGGCTAATAGTCAGCACATCCCATACAAGTCTCACTAAAAGTACTGAGACAGTCAGAGGAAAAAGCAATCCGCAGACGTGCTAATTAATGCTGAAAGACTTTCCTCTGGCCTGGCGCCTCTCGTGCCGTCCATGATGAGACCATCACGTTTATTTCTGAATACCTTAATATCTCCTTAAGTGATCAATAATGTGCATCATCATAAATCACGCCATGGCTGCAAAGCTGTTATTCCAAAAGTCAATACCAAACTTGGGAGCAACTAATGGCAGGATTTGGTCTGGTTCCCTGTGGGAAAGGCAACAGAAAAAAAAAAGAAAAAAAAAAAAGATTTATGCGTACAGTATGGCATGACTTTTCACGTCTCAGCATAGGTAGTCAACGAGCTTATGCAGCCTTTGAGAGCCGTTCTGATAGAGTCTCATCTTTCAGACAGTATGGCGACTGAACGAATCTTTAAGATAAGTGTGCTATTGAAGCTCTCACTTAAAATTATGGGCTGGCATGTGAGAACAAATTAACAGGATTACAGCTAGCACAACTTTGTTTTTAACCTGTTAGCATTCCACAGTACCGCTTGTGGTACACATACCTTTTAAGAGAGGAATGCTAAGGGGTTAAATGTCTAAGTTTGTTATAACATTGTAATAATATCCTACGTTCAGTGGGTTACACTTTAGTACATGTAACATTTGTAAAAAGGATATTGTGAATATTATTGAATATGATATTATGAATTTGCCTATTCATATAATGCCTGTTTTCACAAACCTATATTTATACAACCAAAAGAAAAAAAATGTAGAGAGTAATCACATATATTTGCAATTGCAAATAAAATAAAATACAAATTTTAGGTTACATTTTAGGGTGGTCTTTTAAAATAAATACATAGTCTTGTATGTAAATAGGGATAGATTAGAGTCTAGAAATGTTTTTTGGTGAAATGGAATACAATTAATGTAAAAAAAATAATAATAATAATAATAAAAAAAAAAAGGTCATCTCTTATTCTTTTTTTTTTTTTTCTTTTTTTTTTTTTTTTTTGAGCCCAATTGTTCTTAGATGTAGTTTTATATCAGAAGAAATATTGGATCCATGCCCTTTGTTCCACACATGCTCAAATGGACTTTAGCGCTCCTGAACACCTGTTCTCAGATCACGCTGTGAAATCATACTTCACAGCGGCTGACAAGCGTGACATACTCGGAAACAATGCTACAATGTAAGTAATGACTTTTACATTTCTGCCAGTCCATCAGATGAGACACAAAAAGCTCTGATGTCAAAAGCAAACCAGCACTGAAATGGCAAAAGCATCTTAAATTAATATCCATGTATTCAGTCTCATTACACAACACCAAATGTATTGTCAGTCATTTTGAGCACTTTTGACAACATCTGAAAAACAATTTAAAATAGAGTGAAGACTTGAAGGATGAGTGTGTGTGTGTGCGTGTGTGTTTCAGGAGGAGGGTGCTAAATAACAGGCTCAGTTTGACAGTCAGAGATGCTACAGGTTGACAGGCATCTCACTCCTGGTCAGTGCTGCATGGGGAGGTGTGTGTGTGTGTGTGTGTGTGTGTGTGTGTGTGTGTGTGTGTGTGTGTGTGTGTGTGTGTGTGTGTGTGTGTGTGTGTGTGTGTGTGTGTGTGTGTGTGTGTGTGTATGTGTGTATGTGTGTGTGTGTTTGAAGACGACAGGCTCGGGGTGTTTTGACTAATAGGAATCCAGGGCACAGCGATTCCAGCATCCAGAGCAGACAGTTGAAATCTCTGGGCAGTTAGTCTATGCAGCCTCTCAAAGATTTTCCTGTCAGATTAGCTATATAAAAGCTGAAAGGTTTTCAATAGTACACAAACCTTCATGGGATTTTAAAAACGGTGTCTTTATGTGGCAACTAGGGTATCACTAATTGAATAAATACATTAATAAATAAAATATTAAATAGCTCTACAAAACTGAAGTGTAAGGAGTTAAATTCTACTATGACTTTGGCCATTAAAGACTCTAAATATTAAATTATGTTTTATTAACATAGTTCGGGAGGAACAAGTCAAATAAGCTACCCAATTATTACGTCATCTCCACCAGCTGTCAACAATCTGTAATCAACATATCTACCCAATCAGCATGAGTACAGTCCTACTATACACACACATATATATATATATATATATATATATATATATATATATATATATATATATATATATATATATATATATATATATATATATATATATATATATACACTGAGTATGGGGGGTGGGGGGTGTCCTCTGTGTGAACTTATGAAACAATATTTAGCATACTTAATACATATTATGTTTTACTTTAAGTAATAAAACAAAAGAGATTTTATTTCCATGATAAAATAAAAAAAATGTTGTGTTCTGGCAATTATATAATAAATTATTTAATGAAATATAATAGAAATAGAATAGTAAGTGTTAGTATTAATGAGTGTTGACAAAAAAGATGCGTCTTTAGCCATTTCTTGTTAAAGACTAAAGGCTAAAGGGTCGAGTTACGTAGGTCATTCCACCAGCAGGGACCAATCCAGGTAAAGGTATTTAAAAGTGGTTTTGTGCCACTTTGGAATGGCACCACAAGATGCCATTCACTTGTAGAACGCAAGCTTCTGGAAGGCATATAAGTCTGAAGTGGGTTTAGGTATGGAGGTGCAGAGCAAGTGGTCATTCTATAGGCAAACATCAGCGCCTCGAAGAGGTGTGGCGTTCATTAAAGACCATTAAAGAAGAGAGGTTTGACATCCAATAAAGTTGCAGAGGTTTGACAGTACATACTGGAAGGCCTGCCAAGAGAGTATTACAATAGTCCAGTCTGGATAGAACAAGAGCTTGGACAAGGAGTTGTGTAGCATGCTTCAATAGGAAGGGCCTGATCTTCCTAATGTTGTATAAGGCAAATCTGCAGGACCAGGCTGTTCTAGCAATGTGGTCTGTGAAATTTAACTGATCATGAGTCACAACTCTGAGGTTCCTGGCTGTCCTAGCTGAATGGAGAAGTTGTGATGAAGTGTTTGGTTGACCAAGATCACAAGCAATTCTGTCGTTGCCAGGCTGAGTTGAAGGTGGTGGTCCTTCATCCAGTCCAAAATGTCTGTCAGGTTGAAATGTGAGCTGCTGCTGTCAGATCTTCTTACTGGAATGAGAAGTAGAGGTTTGTGTCATCAGCATAGCAGTGATAGGAAAAGCCATGTTTTTGAATGATAGATCCTAGTGATGTCATGTAGATGGAGAAGAGAAGCGGTCCAAGCACTGAGCCCTGAGGCACCCCAGTAGCTAGATGTTGCGACTTAGACACCTCACCCCTCCAAGATACCCTAAAGGACCTACCTGAGAGGTAAGACTTGAACCATTGGATCATCTCAGTTCCTGAGATAACCAATGTCATCAGGGTTGAAAGTGTACCCTGTAAATCAACAGTTTACACTGTAAAGTAACCATTTACACTGTTTTGTCGAGTTACGTTAATGAAAAGAAGGCAGAAATATCACTGTTTGACAACAACTACCCATATTCACGTTTTACTGTGTACAGTATGCAGCCACAAGGAACACATGATCTAGCTATCATATCCAACCTGTTGTACAGTCCGGTGCCAACACAATCCACAGACCACAATCAAACACTGAAACAAGTGGATGAATAAAACCTTGCAAATCACTATCAGCAGTCATATCCTACAGTAATACCTTGAACAGAGCGCTGCAGGTCTGCCTGGTGTGCGGTTCCTCTGAGGGGAACCCAAGTCCCTCTATAGGGATCTATTAGACAGGCCAGCACTCACGCCACTGTTCTCAATTGTCATGGAGGCCTTTGCCGAGGGGAAAATAGAACCATTTACCCAGGATAGCCTGCGGACATTTTCTTCTTCTTCTCTTTTCTTTCACTCTTTCTCTATTTCTCTGCCTCAGTACTCCCTGGGGAGGGAAATGAAGGTTTTCTTGGCATGTGGAAGCTTTTCCTGTGGTCTCCGGCGTAAGTTTGAGAAAGGGAATTTTCACAGAATTTAAGCTCACCATGAATAAATTCCAGCAGTCATTAATTTATAAAGTTGTCTTTACTCAAACTACATTGTGGTCATAGTTTTTAAGGGTAACACTTTGCAATGAGGTTTGTTAACATTAGTTAATGCATTAAATAATTTAACAATGAACAATATATTTGTACAGCATTCATTAACCTTTGTCAATGTTAGTTAATTAAAATGTTCATGTTTATGTTAGTTCACAGTGCATTAACTATGTTAACAGATGCAACCTTTGATCTTAAAAATGTGTTAGTAAATGCTGAGCTAAGATTAATAAATGCATGAATAAATTCATTCATTAATTAACTTATGTTAACAAATAAAACCTCATTGAAAATAATTTCAGGAGTGGAAACCAACAATGAAATATTATCAGTAAAAATTATTATACTGTTTAGAAGTAACTTCACTTTTCTCTCTAACATATACAACAAATTTTGTGTTTTTAAAGTCTAACAAATCTCTGGATTAGTAATTGAATTAGACAGTTGGGTTTAGCTCAAATCCTTCTTTGGCTGATTTTGTGGCTGCTCTGTAATCTGTAGAATCAGGAGGAGGGTTTCAGACTTCATTTGTGTGGTAAAATCACTGCCGCCACCCTTGGTCCTAGAGACCACAGGTCTGTCTCAAGGAGAATCTGGAGGCACAAACTGTAAGTGCCGTTTCTTATGAGGAGAAGGGCATAATTTAAAATGTCACATGTGTTCATGGGCCACTTCAGTGGATTTATCACAAATGGTTTCTGAATTCCTCTAATATCAGCACCCTAATCTCTGGTACTTTAATATGAACTGCACCAGCAGTGCCCTTCCTCTGAAATCTTCTTACTCTTCGCTGAGTGTTTGTCAGACGGGTTGCAGAGGAAGCTGGTGCAGGGCAGGCAGATTATCACTGTACACAAAAAATTAAGTGCTTGGATGTCAGTTATATAAGATAACATTCAGTGCAAATAAAGGCTGCAAGGAACATAGCTTTTATGCCATCCATGAGTCGAACTCAGACTTAATAATCCAAAGACACCTTGTCTTGCTATCATGAATCTACCAATAATTTACAGCAAAACAACTTTTTGCGATTTTATTATTCCATGCAAAGAAGGCAGTGTTAAGTGAGCTTCAGATCTGAAAATAAACAAAGGCAGGGAATACTTGTCAAGGAGCTTTAAATTCACAGCGTTTCAAAGTTTCTGTAATTCTGGTAGCCCAACCTCAAAGCAATAGCCATCACTCAAACGACGTGCAAGGATAAATGATTTTTGAAGTAATGTGTGGCATGTTGGCACTCCATATTTGAATATGGAATGCTTTGATAGCTACGCCAGAGGGGAAGATTTTCAGAAAATAAGTTCTCTACAATACATCTAAGCAGGTAATAGAGTTGTACTTAGGCATATTATGTGTAATACTAGCAGTATTACATTCTTTCTTTTAGCACAAGCAAAACACATGCTTTACATACTGTACAGTATAGGCCTATTCATTTTAAAGGCTCCAAAAACTCCAGTGTAATGAGCTTTAATAAACCGATCTTCACTAATTACAGCAGTAATGAGATGGTAATTTCATCTCTGATATGGCATGCATGAATAAGCAAACGGGAAACACTGGCATACAGGGCAGTGATGGAGAGCTGAGTTCTACAAGCTGGACGGTGCCATATGGAAAAGCCTGTTTGCTTTTGTTATTTATGGACTCATGTCCAAAATGATGGATAAATGAACACAAAAGCTGCAGCCATTAACATGATTACTTGTATTCACAGCCATCATTACTATTACAACTATATTTTCTTTCTTTATCATTGCTGTAGAAAAATCTTTTTTATTACTGTACCAGAACAACCTACATTACTGATCATTAAGGTTATTAATATAATTAATATCACTGTTATAAAGTCATTTCTATTCTGAATAAAACTGTCATTAAATTGTTATTAAGACATGCATGCTAGATTCTTAAATTGTTAGATATGCTAATCAGGTTTTTTAACAGTTTTAAGGAGATCAACATATGTTTAGAGATCAACATATAACATCAGTCAGTTTCTTCAATATTCATATGTGTCATGGTGTCATAAAGTACAAAATGTCAGCTGTATTGGAAACAGTACACCATGACATTCAGATGATGAACTTCACATATGTGGATTATAGTAAAAGCATGTCAAACCGAAGGTCATTATTTTGCTGAAATTTCAGCAGCTGTTTTCCTTATTCTGTTCCCCTCAAAAAAGAAAGAAGTAATTTATGTACTAATCTTTCTTTTTTCTAACAAAAAGAAACCAAATGATGTTACATATATTTTAAAGTGAAGTGAATTAAATGTTTTTTGTTTTTTTTTTTTTGTTTTTTTTGTGGTGTGGTGTGGTGCAGTGAGACTCTATAATACAGTTTGTTGTTTATTTTTGGCAGATAGAAAACTCGAAAGACCATCAGATCCCCAACAGCCTCCATTTGGCAATGAGCAACAGTGAATCCAGTAAAGCAGCAAAGGTTCTTCGCCTCTTAGGATATCTGAATCCAACAGCCCTTGATCTCGACTGTGGCAGCAGTGTGTGGATTGATGTGGGTAATGTAGTCAAGGCCAGCTGTTAGCATGAGGAGAATCGCTCGTGTCAAACACACTGACCCCCATTTCCAGCCTAATAATGCAGATCCATCTAGTTTCAGCCCGGCCCTGCGCTTGCATATGGAAAAGGTGTCAAACGCTCAGCAGAAAGCCAGTCTGTCCCCCTGGGCTCTGTCGCATGAACTGTGTGTCACCTACATGTCTACCCCTCAAGTGTGATAACAGATCTGTGTATGATCTCGGAATACTGCCGACTCTTTAGCCCTGTAATGATGGCTGTATGACATTTGCTCCTTGCAGAATATATTGGAATTCATTTTTGGTGAAGAAGCCTTAATGTTTCCTGACATTCGCTGGGATTTTCACGAGCTGCATTTGAGGATTAATTGCGATTTTCTGCTGAGCTGAAAATCCTTATCATGAGCTAAAAAACAGTTTACATTCATATGGCACGGGACTGGTGATGTGCGCCCTTAAACTCACACTGTATTTCTAGTGCTCGCCACAGTAGTATTTCTATTGTTTTAAAATCAACTACAATGCCAGGAAAAAATAAATAAATAAAAGCTGAAAGTCTCAAGGCTTTTCTTTGAGATGGAGGAAAAAAAACGCAGTGATAATATTCTTGTCTGGCTCAGAGGAGATACAGCGGGCGTCTGCGATCCGTCAATGTCAGCCCGAAGACAGAGGAAATGGGCGACGGAAGCGGACGGAATGGCTGAAGTGTGTGATTAAGAGTAATGACTAAAACATTGAGGGAAAAACTCGTCCTAAATCACTCATAAAGTGAGGTGCAATCGCTGCCGTCCCCCAGAACTCCATCAACAGCCAAACGCCTCTGGATTTACCGCCCTGCCTCGCATAGAAAGGGTGGTCCTGTCGATGATGGAGGGAACGTTTTCCACGAGCTGTTACCTACAAATAAACATTTCTCTAAAGTAAGTGACACGTGTATTAGAACACATTTCCGCCTTTCTTTGGAGTCCCACAATGGCACACTTTGCATCTTAAAACACCCAAGTAAACCCTGGAGGAGCACTGGACACATTCGGCTGTCAGAGTTTTATTAATAGAAGCTTTATTTATGGCGATGTCACCTCCATGTCAGAATAAATTCACAGGAAAAGATGTCTTAAATTCCCCACATGGCAACGGGGTGACATTGATATCTCCAAGCCAACAGTTACGATTATGACACGCACAAATGTTTTAATCGATTCACTTGCACTTCACACGTTCTCTTAGGTCAGTCTAACTCGAGGGATGTCTCGCGAGTGTCAGATTTGAGACTCAGTATGGATTTTATCCTGTAATGGAAATGCTTTTTTGAGGGGAGATAAATTTATATTAAATCCCAATGCTGAATAAAGCCGAGGACATTTTCACTCACTTGTAAAGACCTCTGACATTGTACAGCAGCTCAGCTGTGAGATAACACCTATTTAAATGACAAAAGCACAACGGATTGTGTAATTAAATATTTGTCAGCTAAGACTCACTCTTCCTGCATACCATATTAAGATTTGTTTAGCTAATGCTACACAGTGATGGTGCTGTAAATGTACTGGAATAAAAGGGAACAAAAGGAACAAGATATCAATCAAACTAAAAATACAAAGAGAAACAGTGAATGAAGTCAAAAGAGGTGTTGTACCGGGGGAGGTTTTGCCCCCTCAAGTATATTTGTCTTGGGAAAGTGAACTTCTGAGTCATCAAAATTCACTGAAATTCCACTTCTGAGCACCAATGCAGCTCTTCTGCCAAACCTGTCAACAGTGGGATGTCAGACAGCTTTTACACAGCGTGTATGGGGCACAGCGTTTGTCAAACAGATCTCTCTCTCCACTTACAGTGGTCATGGAGTCCAGCACCTCGCCTGTCTCATGCCTCCAATCTCTCTCAGCGCCATCCATCACTTCTCCACTCGAAATGGAGGGAACAAAACTCGCTGAAATATTTCAGAGAGGACAAAGGGATCTCAAACGCTCCTTGTAAATGAACATGTGGGCTGTGGCTTTCAGATCCGTACTTTTCTTTGATATTTGTCCATGCATATATTTGAAAGTCGATTTTGTTGGTCATAAACACAAAGACTTCTTGTGTTTGGGTTTATTGTCATTTCATTTTCAATCATTTTTCCTTAAATGATTTAGCAGATGCACACTCAATGGGTCATATTTTGGTTAGCATGGTCTAGTTTGATCCTGCTAGTAGATGCCAGAACTACACCATCTTTCTTTATATACAAAATCAGCCCTGTAATCAACATATAAATGATAAATAATGTATCATATTAGAGGTGATTCTTTTTGAAAGCATGATTGTTTTCTTTGTCTGATGTCACAGCTGAGGATAATCGGTGCCATCAGCCAATCTGCTTTTTCATGACCTCACATCGAAGCTGCTTTAGAGTCATTACTCCCACAAAATTTACAGCTTGGATCAGTTTTGGTGATTGGATCAAAAACAACTGCGTCAAATATGGCAGACTTCAAAAGCGCACACTAATGGGGTGGGGTTTGGACATTGAGATTAATGGGAAGGTTAACGAATAGCTCTTTTCAGGTATTTAGGTTTTTGTGAACACTAAAAACAAAGCAGATGAGATGGGGAACATGTTTTAAAAGAGTCTCACAAGCCCCTGTTTTGAGAACATCAGGTAATGGTCAAATAAAAAGCCTGCAGAAACATTTCTTACAAACAAAAAGAATTTCTGAAGTATTGTCTACCTTTCTTCAATATATTCTCTCAGAAATATTTTGCGTCAGTTATTCTTCTTTCTTCTTTTTTTTTCATTTTGAGAACATCTGCCCTGAAATAGTCGACAATTTGGGAAGGTGATTTTGATATTCATTCAAAGTGGAAAGTCAACTTTTTCTACTTTTGAGTTAGTTTTATTAGCTTTTGGTGGTAGCTAGTATTATATGGATTTTAGCAGGTTCAAAATAGTCTAAATGTACTTTCAGCCAGTCGACTTGGTTTCAACCAAGGATTTCACCCCATGGGTCTGAAATGTTCAGAGATGTCAAACCCAAAAGATCTTCATACTTTCAATTCATGCACATTGAGAAATGAAAGTTGAATAACCTCAGTGATACCAAGAAATACAAGTGAAGTAGCAGATTAGCCCACATGCCATGTTTTATTGCCAGAGACCCAACAGTACTGGCTTGTTACTATTCAGTGCTTCCAGCCTGTGAGCTCACTGTGTTATTGCTGAGCTAAGAGGGGAAGTGCTTGTGTCCAAATATCTGTAGAGACAGAGGAAGTCAGACTGCTGGATGGACAGAGATTGCAAGTCCTCAAGTGAGGATTAGAGTGATTGCAGTAGGAGCTGGATTTGGAAAATGCCACAAGTTTTTTTTTTTTTTTTTTTTTTTTTTTTTTTTTGGTAAATGAAAAGCATAGTCAGAAAACACTGACAACATTTTCCCAAGATATGCTGGAGAAATGTCAACATGAGCAACCGTTCCATCACCCCTACTCCCTTGCCAGTGTTTATAAAAACAAATAAATAAATAACAAGCTGGCAGACTCTGAAGAACTATATTTTGGAAAATGGTGTGGCAACAACAGATTAAAATGTTAGTGTTTACTGCTAATCAAATAAAGGTTAAAGAAATAGTTTCCCTAAAAATAAATCAACCTGGTGTCTGTCATGGTTCTGTTCATTTGGACTTTTTGTGTTTGACCACCTTCTGTCTGAGTTAGTTATCTGTTGTCATGGACACTGAATATGTTCAGCTGTGCACTCATTAATTATGTCATTATCGTGTGTTTATATGTTCAGTTCTGTTTGAGTTATGTTGTCCGGTGTCGTCAGTTCATGGATGTGTTGTACTGCTCTGTTGTGGATCCTGTGGATTGATCTGTCTATCTATATAAAAGCACCCACTTTCATTGTTAAGAGAGGAAAGAGCAACTATTCTAGAAATTTCTGTCTAACATCTTAGTTTCATAGAAAAAAGAAAATTATGATAATCATTGGGAGGGGGGGGGGTGGTGAGCTATTCTTTTAATGCACATTTACAATTGAATTATTGCATTGAAGTAGACACAGAAATTTCACAATGTTGTTTTATTCTTTTATTCTTTTTTGTATATATATTCTGAAGACATATAAGCAATATAAGTCTCAGTATAATTTCACTTTTATTATATAATAAAACCTTTAAAAAGGAAGAAAGAAATGAAACCACAGTTCTGGTGTTGTTTTAAATGTTTCAGTAAAAATGGTTTGTTTAAATATATAGTAACACTATGATAGGATTACATTTGTTATCATTGGTTGCATTATATTGCATTAGATATTAGGTATTAGTATGCTTTTAGCATGTATTAGTAAAATTATTGTGAACTTGTAAATATGCTGTTGTTCTTTTTAAATTAATGTCCATTCATAATAAAATATAACTAAGGCTACATTTAAAAAAAAAAAAAAAAAAAAAAAAGAATAAAAACTTTTTTTTCAGATTTTGGACTATCTTCTTTTTTGACACTAGTGCAAATAAAATATCCAATACAAAAGTGTTTATTTTATTACACTTTATCTATTTGCGTCTGTAGATGTCATTTACAATACATGTTTTTATAGGCTGTTTTATTAAAATTATTTGTCCGAATTAAATAACATTTTATTATTATTATTATTATTATTATTATTATTATTATTTCATTTACAGAGTGATAAGAAAAAGATATCCAAAATCCCCTCTGTAAAAACTATTAACTGTAATATGTCAGCATATCAAATTATGAACAGGGCTTTATCCAATGTGTGTAGATTTCTTTTCTTGAAATTTATGCAAATCAGTGCATATTTAATTGCCTAGTACATCATTTGCATGTTTAAACATTACATTTTACAAATCTTGTAATACAAAACAATTCTGTTAAAGTCCTGTGATTAATCAGCTGGGCAAAGTATGATTACATCCATTAGCTCATTTTTTTAACCGATTTACCTGAAGTGTCTTGCCTTAAATATTGTTAATGTAATTAAAATGTAATCATAAAAAAAAAGCATATAAAAGCTGATTTTAAAGTGCTCCAAATATGTTCAATGTTATAATGTTTATAATTACAGTTATTATTGTGAAGAACAATTAAAGTAGATTTTAAATTCATTTAACAAAAAATGTTTTTGAGAATGTTCTCCTTCTGTTGATTAATTTTATGCTACAGTCCAGCCAGACAATAAAACCCATTTCAAACCTAACAGACAAGAATCCAAGTGTCAGAGAGGACGATTTCATGGTCAGACCATCGGAAAATGTATCTTTGTAGCAACATCATCTACATAAAGATGCTGATGGTCTAGTGAAAGTAAAAAACCACAGTCGTCAGCAGAGCACAATTACACATCTCAGATCGTCACAGGCTGCACAAACACACACACACGCTTTAGATGGGAAGGTAAAATGCTCAATTAAGCATGCTATGGTAATGGCTGCTCTTCCAGCCTGTCAGGATCCTGGAGGTGTACATGTTTTCTCTTCAGACAGCTTGATGCGCGAGCATGTGTTATTCTGCTGAGACTGGATTCTGTCATCTCGCAAATGTGATGTCCGACTATGGGTACTTGAGAGGGAATATGATATGCTGTGTTTTTAAGGGAAAGCTATCGTAAAAGTAACTTAATACAGGCTTTTCTAATATTAATAAGCTGGTAAGAATATTGCAAAATTAGTCTTTTATGAATTTTCTGACAATTAAAATAAATACTTTTTTTTTTTTTTTAATTTAGGAAGTATAATTGTAACTAAATAACAGTATTTCCCAAATAGTCTGCAGAAAATCATATTTTAAATCAATGTTTTGTTTGTTTTGTTTTCTGGGAAAAATATTCTTAAAAAGAGAAGCTTGCTTTTTTATTACCATTAAAATTATGACAATGATTATTATTATTATTATTAATAAGAATGATTATTATCACTACACCGATTTGTTGTCACAACATTTTTTTCTTTTGTCAAATCAACTTAGATAATTAATTTGGTTCAAATAACATAATATTTTGAGTTTCTGTCTCATTGTATTAACTCAAAATTTTTATTTCAATGAACTCAAAATTTTATGGCAACCAGGTAACTTACTCTTTTAAGTTAAACCAACAATTCTTTTTTACAGTGTACTTAAGTTAAATATAGTGAGGGGTAAAAAGTTTGCAAATGGATCAAGACACCATAATCAATTTACTTATGCTGAAGTTTTATATCTGTGCTTATCAGGTAAGTTGTTTCAGGGATAATTAGATATTGTTAGAATGCAAGAAATATCACAAATATAATTTTTGCAATAATTAGTTTTTAATATATTCCCATTGTTTAATGCTTCTAAGATGTTTAAAGTTTTTCTTAACTGCTCTGGCACATTTTCTTTAACATTCTCTAAACTGTAAGTGCAATTGTCACAAATGTTTGCTTGAGTATCAGAACTCTATTGCATGTCACCCAAAACATTTACTTCATGCTTCAAGACCTAGCTTTTGTGTCAGTAATTGGCCAGTGCCAACAAAATAAAGTCTTTTTGTCATTGTGTGAGTCACACTGGTCAAAATCCTTAGATGTCTTTTTCACCATGGAAATATTTGGTATATACATATTTCATGTGTTTTCTTCACTATACAAGAATGTCAGTTTTTTTCTATACTGAATTCTTTGGTCCCACTTTATATTAAGTGGCCTTAACAACTATGTACTTAAATAAAAAAATAAGTACAATTTGCTTATTGGGTTCATTTTAAATTGCAAAACACTTTTGCTGCTATATGGGTAAGGTTAGGGAAAGCTTATGGGTAGGTTTAAGGGGAGGGGTAAGGTGTAAGGGATGGGTCAACAGTGTAATTATAAATGTAATTAAGAAATTAATTACAGATGTAATTACATGCAGGCATTTTAAAATAATGTAAAAACATGTATGTACACAATAAGTGCATTGTATCAAATTATTAATTTAAATGTAAGTACATAGTTGTTAAGGCCACTTAATATAAATTGGGACCAATGCTTTTTAGATAAAAATTCCTAAAGTAAAACTGTACGATCATATACTTTCCATCTCCAAAAGGAGAATATGCTGGAAAAAACACCATCAATGTGGGTGATGCTTAAACCACTCTTGCACCAGTGCTGAATGGTGAAATTGGACATTGTCGCACACAACTACACAATTTCTCTCAAATTGCTCCTTATTACCCTGTGGAAAGTGGATTTCATAGAGGGAGTTTGAAAAACAAAAATTAGGAGCCTTTCAGTGTTGTGCGACCCCAAGACAGCATTGTGTGCCACAATACCAGTGGATTGCAGCACTCATTCTCCAGGGACATTGACTGTGTTATAATGTTTATATTGGGCTGAACTATTTGTCTTTCAAGGAAAGACCATAATGTATGACATGGTCAGTTAGGTTGGCTCTGATTTCATTTGAAATCCGTTTGTACCCTATCCTTCTACCTTTCCTCCCTCCTCTTACACCTTTCTTCCCCTTTTCCCTCTGTCCATATCTTCTTATATTTTCTTCTCTTGCTCTTTAATACCATTGCCCTCCACTCTACCATCTCTTTTCCTTCTACTCTTCCATCTTCTCCTCTTCCTACATCCTCAGCTCTCCATTTCATCTTCCTATACAATCTATTCCTTTCCCTCATCTCTTTCTACCTCTTCCACTGTTCCTCTATCCTCTCCAGAAACCTCTCACTCTTACACCTCTTTCTTTTCCCATTCTTCTTCTTTTTTTTTTCTTTCCCCTTTTATAATTTTAGTAATTGAGATAGCTGTATATTACTCAGCAGATATTTATTTGAGAAATATGACAAATAACAGAATTTGTTTGTTGTGTATGGAAAAATGGTTGTGATTTTTACAAAACCAATAAAAAGAGCTGCAATTGTTTTTGTCTGATGCTGTATATTAAAGTGTTGGTTAGCTGTATGAACTACTGTTTGTTTTGAGAATTTTATGCACAGTGTTTTGAGAAAATTATGTATGTGATTTGTAATTTGCATAATATGAAGGAAAATGTACAACCTGTTTAGAACAATTACAAAGTGTTTAGATCACTGTGTTAACTGTTTTGAGAACAATGATTTGAAGAAATGTGTCAAATCGATTGAGAAAAACTGTAAGTGACAGGTTTGGTGGTATGGATAGGTTTAAGGCTGTAACAGAAGGCTCAACAGTGTAATTACAGCTGCTTTTTTTAATTTTAAATAAGCACAATGTAAAAACATGTATGAACACAAGTGCATTGTATCAAATTATTAATTACAGTGAATGTCAATACAAAGACTCCTAATATAAAGTGGGACCAAACATTTTATTTATACAGCACATTTATTTTTGTAGAAATGTGTTACATGTAAACTGAAAATTCAGAGTTACTTGCATTTTTACACATTCTATTACAGTATGCCTTATCCTAACACCACACATTCTTAAATATCTTCATATTGCTCTTTCACGACATCAGCTGAGTATTTTTTGTTAATATGTAACACATTTCTATATAAAAACAACAACAACAAAAACGAAAGACGTTCCTACATGTTCAAAAATGGTAGTGATTGTACTGTATTCTTCCAACTTGATTGGTTTATTAGTAAGATTGTTATTCCTATTTCACATCAATGGCAGGCCATTTGCCAATTCAGCGGGCATTACAAATATTCAATGTCATAGATATTTATGTAATATATACATGCATTTCTGACAGATTTTGATAAGTGAATGGACCATTTTGCATATGGAGGCTCACACGATGAAAGGATGTTTAGAAGTTGTGAAGTTTGATAGTTTCACTGAGAATTAACTCATCAGTTTTTATCAACAAGCCATGTGCATTTAGATGTGCAAATTGTAGACAACTGTACTTACTCTTTTGAACACACGTGCCAAAAAATATGCAAATTGCTTAAATTAATAAGAATTAAATAAAATACAAATCTGATGTGAACAAGAAACTAATTGTTCAAAGACCTGAACTTATTGTTTTGAGAAAAAAGAAAGAAGAAAAAAAAGGTCTCACAAGGAAAGCTGTAACAGATTAAGGAGCAAAAAAGAAAACACTGCAAATAAAATGCATTGTATGTTTTCTATTTTAGGGTGAAATCCTCTTAAAAAGTATACACATTGTGTTTATCATATTTAAATAAAAATTTCAGTTGTTCTGTTCTAACATATTATTTTACAATGTCCTTGTTTTGCATGTTACATGTACTTATTATAGTAATAAAAGTAAATTGCACATAATTAGATGCAATTAACCTAAACCAAATACATGTAGTTAATTAATATTACTGAGTACTTAAATATATAATTACTTTGTAACATGGACACTGCAAAATAAAGTGTAACCTATTTTTTGTTTGTTATTTTTGCATTACTTTTGGATTTCCACATTAGAGTATATTCTCACAGAGCATTGTTACTCAATCATTTTATTAACCTGTAGTTGAAATATTGAAGATTCCAAACTTTGTTGCAACTTTCTGAATTTTTCTTTGCCCAGTTCTTAAACGAGAGAATCATTTCTGTTCTTTAAGGCCATCTTGATGGAACGGTGAGGTTTGAGAAGTCTAATGTTTCTCAATGCTCTTCAGAACAGATTAATCATAGTGTCTGTGGATTATTCTCTCAAACTAATCACTGGCTTCACTGCCAGATGTAACTGAAATCAGCCCAGAACATATTACAGCCACGCCTGACAGCCTCTCTCACACAACTCATTACAATCCATTCATTCTGTCTGGTATTGAATGTGTTTAAAACAAGAGAGAGGTTTATTTTAATTCAGAATGATACCGTTCCATATAGCCTGAGATGAAAGAGGGCGTTTCTGCCCACTGGCTCTCTGGCTGTCGCCCACAGTAACATGTTGTGCTTGTTTGGTGTTCATGGCTGCATGCCTGTCAGTGCACGCCCAGTGACATCCTACTGTTCTGAGCACTTGACTGACAGCTCAGGCAGCCAGCACAAGCAGGAAATCAATAAAGCTGGACCCTCTAGACCCCGCTGCTGGACACTCTGCCAATCACCAGCCAGACAATGTGGGACTATAGCCAGTTATGAACAAAGAGAGATCTAAAGAGCAGACCAGCCCTAAAATGGACATATGCTCTCTTCTCCATCTATGTTGGTTATTATATCTTTTTAAATTGGTATGTTTTACTAAAAATTAAATTAAATTTGCGTTACAATGTTGTGTTTCTCCATAAAAAAGTAACGAATTGCGTTACTTCTTATGGCAAGTACCTAAACATTTTAGCTGTGCTGCCAGTCTGGATTGCAGAAAAGTGTTGTTTATCTAAAGTCATTTTTGGAGGTCGGCAGCAAAGACATTGGTTAATAAAGTGAGGTTAAGTACATAAAGCATATTTGTATTATTTAATATATTATTTCAGGTTTGCATAATATTCTGAGTTTGCATTTCACTGTTTTTATTTGAGGAATATTGAATCTGTTTCTGTGCAAGTGAGATGAGTAATTGCATGCTCACATTTAGTCTAGAACTACAATAACCATCAATAACCATCATCATTTATGCAGTGCACACAACGCCTCTGACTCATAACCCCAATTTCTCTCAGCATGGGGACAGAAGATGTATCAGTTTATAAATGGGAAAACAAAGTAACTTGTTTTACTTATTTAAAAAATAGATATTAAAAATATCAGATATTTTGTTGACAAATTTAAAAGTAATGCATTACTTTACTAGTTAGTAGTATGTAGCTGGACACAAAGTAAAAGTTTTTTAGTAATTATTTTTTCTTGACTTTATAGGATAGTTCACCCCAAAGTTAAAAATCTGTTATTATTTATTCACCCTGATGTTGTTCCAAAAAAATAAGATTTTTTTTTTTTTTTTTGGCCATACAATGAAAGTCAATAAGATGAAATTTTTTAGACAAAAACAATATTGATTTTTTTCTTTTTCTTTTTTTCCCCCCAAAAGAAAAGAGAGCTATACAGGTTTGAAAAGACATGAGGTTAAGAAAATGTTGATTGTTGCTTAAAGTACTCATGGTTAGTGTAGATTCAAGGTTACACTGTTTTTTTTTTTTTTGTTTTTTTTTTTCTTGAATAAATCTTAAATTCTGTGTTTCTGCTGAAATACAGAAGGGTTGTCCTCAGTAACTTGACATTCAGTAAACAACCACTATTTTGACCCCATCGACAGCCTTTTCTGTTAACACACTCACTTGCTTCAGCTGAACTTGTGCGTCATGTCAAAAAAAAAAAAAAAAAAAAAAAATCCTTTTCACAGCATTTCAGGGAGAATTAAATGCACATGAATTTTGAGAGTGGTAGAAATGAGAAGAAAACGACGGTGTGAGTTTTTAAAAGCAGGTGCCGACAGATAAAAGGAAATCAGCGTCACTCGATGCAGAAACACAAATGTGCAATACTCCTGCATCAATTTAAAGCCAGCAACAGGCATCTCTCTCCTCTCCTCTCATTCTTTCTACTCTCCTTTTCCCCCTCCAGTTTCTGCACTAGATCTTCCATATATAGATGAATATGTTATTCTACCCTTTTGCTGCCAATTTATTTCACGGGGTGTATCTTTGCGAAATGGAATGGAAAAGTGTTTTATAGTCTTCTTTCCTATCCTGTGCATCCCCCCTGCAGATTAGGACAGCCCAAACAGGATATGAAATGCTGCTGGTGTCTTCAGCCGGAGGTCATTCCCTTGTGTGTTATAATATCTTCTGCCTGTGGGCCAATCACCTGGGTCTTAGGTGAGGAGTGCACATCAAGTAAAGGTGGAACATGGCAAGGGCAGCGAGCGGAGATCAGAAGGTGCTGATCCGCAATTTTCACAGCACTGAACAGCGGGCCGCCCTCATTGTGTTTCAATCAAAGGTGATTCGGCAGGGCTTTTTCCTTCTCTGTAAAGCCATCTGTCAGAGATGTGGCCACTGTATAGCTATTTTCGGTCCATCAGGTGTGCCATAAACCTGTTTGGAACATCATCACAGAGACACTTCAAGTCTAGGTGTCCATCAAACTAATCTGATGTCAGTTATGGCCTCTTCTCTTTTCTTTTTGCTATTTATTCAGCATCTGTGCTTGTTTCTTCCCTTTTATATTCTTCAAATTTAGCTCAGCTTTTGTTTCATTACGAAGAAACGATGATTACGGCAGGCACTTGTGATCAGTGTTGGTGATAAACAGGGCAGCTACAAGTAATTATAATTATCATAATAATTATGTTCATGACATAATTTGGTTGTACTTCATCTACGAGCTCTTTTGGGACCAGTGGATTTCAGATAATAAACTTTTAAAAAAATCTTTTAGAAAAACTCTTCACACTCTCAAACTAGTGTTTACTACCAATTTTACAACCACATCAAAAATTATGTAATTTTGTGTTCCCTATCTGTCAGTCACTTTAAATTGGTGTTGAAGGCTGACGTTAGGGGTCACACTTTGAAGCCCCAAACACCTCTGATACTTCAGAAAGGGCTAATGAGATTTGGCAAGTGGAATTTGCATGCGCCACTCCCCTTGACATACAGGTATAAAAGGAGCTGGCGTGCATCTACACATCTATGATTTGTTCTTCAGAGCCGAGCAGTGTGTCCGCATTCTGCCACATGCCACATCACAGCGGTCTCTTCCATGCTGACACAGATAAGTGCAGAGAGTTCCCCTTGGCTCATCAGCAAAAAATAAAAAATAAAAATAAAAAATAAATTCCTCTGACAGAGCAAAACACAGACAGAGAGCATCTTTTTTGTGTGTGTTTCTGGTTGTAGTTGATACCTGTCAGCCTCAGACGACCACAGTTGCTGCCTTGTGTGTCTGGTTTGTTCACATGCTGAGAATGCTTTTGTGGATGGCTCATGTTCTCACTGTGATAACATGACCATGGAGACATTGCAGTTGCGAGTTTAATGTTGCATCACATGATACACCTGATTTCTCATATGGGGTTCCAAATGAGGATGAATTATCAATGACAGCATCAGGGGTGGGCCAATGCCCTCTGACAGGGGAGACTCAACTGGGCTCCCACCCTTGGGTGCAGTGGCCCAGTCCAAGTATGATGCAGAGTCGCTGGCCATGCTTGCCCAGGCTGCCGAGAGCAAGGGCTGGAATGGAATGGTTGGATGATTGGTATCTGGGTTTGGAGTGCGACTCACAGCCATGTCCCACCCCAGTAATCTTCTCTTCCACCAACACTACCATCACTGGGGCCAGGGCAGCCGCCCAGTTCACCAGGTGCCAGGTGAGGTTCAATGGTGTCCTCTTTACCTCAGTGGCAGGAAAAAGATGCTCCTGGCCTGCAAGTGAAAATTGCAGTCCTATTGGCGAAGGACGCAGTAGAGCCTGTCCCTCCAGCCGAGATAGGGTTTCTACAGCCATTACTTCATCATACCGAAGAAAGGCGATGAGTTACGATCAGTACTAGACCTGCAAGTTTTGAATCCCCTCTCAGCATGGACGTACTGGCACACAGCTGGCCCTTGGTTCTGCAAAAATATGCATTTCCCCCAGTAAGCCTGCTTGCATAGACGTTTTGCAAGGTCAGGGAGGAAAAAGAACGGGTCCTGTTAGTTGCGGCATACTGGCCCACCTGAACTTGGTTCTTGGAGCTAATGCTCCTGATGATAGCCCCTCCCTGGCAAATACCCCTGAGGAAAGATACCCCTAACCACCACTTTGGGTATGATGTGGTCTCCATAATGTTCTTTCATAGTGTTTAAGGTCAAGGAAGTCTGGCTTAAGCAACCTATTCTCATTGTAAGTACTGTCCTTGAGTCCCCAAGTGGTACAAAGGATTACGTGGCTCACATGGGGCGCTAGGTAGGTTATGATGTTGTGAGTGCATTTGTTACCCAGTGCACAGTACTTTGCCGACATATGCATTGCCATAACCTCTTATCTCAGTTCTTTTCCACAGGGACCCCTAGTGTCAGCATTCGACACCACACCAAAGCAACTGACAGATAGGAAACATCTTGGTTACTATTGTAACTTGCATTCCCTGATAAAGGGAATGAGACGTAATGTTCCTCCTGCCACAATGTTGAATTACTCGCTGGATGGCTGGGACACACTCTCGGCTCCTAAGCATAAACCTGAATGAGTGGATGCACTCTAGCTCCTTTTATACCTGAGCATGTCCAGGGGTTTTATTATTATTATTATTATTATTATTATTATTATTATTATTATTATTATTAGTAGTAGTAGTAGTAGTAGTAGTAGTAGTAGTAGTAGTAGTAGTAGTAGTAGTAGTAGTAGTAGTAGTAGTAGTAGTAGTAGTAGTAGTAGTAGTAGTAGTTGTTACGAATGGAGACTCAGGCAGGAGATCCAAGTGCAGCATTTATTTACAAGTGAGAGTGGTCGTACAGGCAGGGTCAATCAGGAGCGAACAGGAACAGCAAGGAACAGGCAGAATCGTGGTCAAGGAACAGGCAATGATCAGGACAGGCAGATATCACTCACAGGTCGGTATACAAGCAAGAGGTCGAGGCAGGCGGCAGACAGGGATAAACAGGGTAACAGTCCAAACGGTAACAGGCAGAACAGACAGGGAAAAAACGCTCAGAAATGACACACAAGGAAATCAAGACTTCGCGATCAGGTGATGAGTGTGTGAGTCTTTTATAGTCCAGGTAATGCATGGCAGCTGGATGTGGTGATTAGTGTAGTGATTGGTGGAGTGAGTGCAGGTGATTGGCAGAGAGAATTGTGGGAAGTGTAGTCCGGGGAGTGACAGGAGCAGACGGTGATCGTTACATAACGCCCCCCTTACGGAAGGCGCGTCCTCGCGACGTAAAAGGCACGAATAGGGAGGGAGGGTGGGTACATTGGAGCTATAGCGGGACCATGGTCTCCAATGCAGGCTCCAGGGTAGCCATGGTGGATCAGGCGCCACGGGTAACCATGGCGGGTCAGGCGGGTCAGGCAGCCATGGCAGGTTAGATGGTTTGGGTAACCACAGTAGGTCAGGTGGCTTGGGTAACCACGGCAGGTTAGGGTCCATAAACGGCCATAATTGTTCAAAGGCCAATGACGGCAGTGGCCGGGCAGGGTCCCCACCCACAAGCTCCCCACCCCTAGGTATACTGCCCCCCCCCAAAAAGTTCTTGGGGAAATCAAGGGAGGCATTGGCGGGTTCATGGGCAAGGAGCTCGGGTGGCGCCAGCAGGGCAGATGGCCTGAGCGGCAGCGGTAGAGCAAATGGTCCAGGCGGTGGTGGCAGGGCCGACCAAGGCTGCTCTGTGGCCTTATCAAGGAGAGCGGGCAGTTCGGTGACGGCCTCCATGGCCGTATCAGGGAGAGCAGACAGCTCCGGGACGGCAGCGGGCTCGGGCTGCTCCGGGACGGCAGCGGGCTCGGGCTGCTCCGGGACGGCAGCGGGCTCGGGCTGCTCCGGGACGGCAGCGGGCTCGGGCTGCTCCGGGACGGCAGCGGGCTCGGGCTGCTCCGGGACGGCAGCGGGCTCGGGCTGCTCCGGGACGGCAGCGGGCTCGGGCTGCTCCGGGACGGCAGCGGGCTCGGGCTGCTCCGGGACGGCAGCGGGCTCGGGCTGCTCCGGGACGGCAGCGGGCTCGGGCTGCTCCGGGACGGCAGCGGGCTCGGGCTGCTCCGGGACGGCAACGGGCTCGGGCTGCTCCGGGACGGCAGCGGGCTCGGGCTGCTCCGGGACGGCAGCGGGCTCGGGCTGCTCCGGGACGGCAGTAGAGCTCGAGTTCCTCAACGCACGTAGGACAGCCAAGACATAAAAAGTGAGCACAGCCCTCTGGGCCAAGACAGGACAGACCAGGAGAGCAGGCTGTGCTGGAGCGGACTCCCTGGCTGGAGCGGACTCAATGGCTGGAACAACCCCTGCATCCTTGAGCACCGCAGGGGCGGCCATCTTGCCCGTGGGCACTGGCAAAGCAGCCATTTCGTCCATCGCGTCCAGGGTGCTTAAGTCCACTGCAATCGGCGAACAAGAGTCCATAGCAATCGGCGAGCTTGAGAGCGTTGAAACCGGCGAGCTTGAGAGCGTTGAAACCGGCGAGCTTGAGAGCGTTGAAACCGGCGAGCTTGAGAGCGTTGAAACCGGCGAGCTTGAGAGCGTTGAAACCGGCGAGCTTGAGAGCGTAGCAACCGACGAGCTTGAGAGCGTAGCAACCGGCGAGCTTGAGAGCGTAGCAACCGGCGAGCTTGAGAGCGTAGCAACCGGCGAGCTTGAGAGCGTAGCAACCGGCGAGCTTGAGAGCGAAGCAACCGGCGAGCTTGAGAGCGTAGCAACCGGCTGGCTTGAGAGCGAAGCGGCCGGCTGGCTTGAGAGCGAAGCGGCCGGCTGGCTTGAGAGCGAAGCGGCCGGCTGGCTTGAGAGCGAAGCGGCCGGCTGGCTTGAGTGCGAAGCGGCCGGCTGGCTTGAGTGCGAAGCGGCCGGCGGGATTGAGTGCGAAGCGGTCGGTGGGCTTGAGTGCGAAGCGGCCGGCGGGCTTGAGTGCGAAGCGGTCGGCGGGCTTGAGAGCGAAGCGGCCGACGGAGACTTGGGGATGCCAGCTGCTCGGACTGAAATCAACGGTGGATCGGTCACACTGGAACGCAACCCTCTCCGCTCCCGGACTGATCTAGAGACCTGACGTGACTCTGGGCGATCAGCGGCGACGTGACTTTGCTCTGGGCGATCAGCAGCGACGTGACGTTGCTCTGGGCGATCAGCGAAGGCGTGACGTTGCTCTGGGCGATCAGCGAAGGCGTGACGTTGCTCTGGGCGATCAGCGAAGGCGTGACGTTGCTCTGGGCGATCAGCGAAGGCGTGACGTTGCTCTGGGCGATCAGCGAAGGCGTGACGTTGCTCTGGCCGATCAGCGAAGGCGTGACGTTGCTCTGGCCGATCAGCGAAGGCGTGACGTTGCTCTGGCCGATCAGCGAAGGCGTGACGTTGCTCTGGCCGATCAGCGAAGGCGTGACGTTGCTCTGGCCGATCAGCGAAGGCGTGACGTTGCTCTGGCCGATCAGCGAAGGCGTGACGTTGCTCTGGCCGATCAGCGAAGGCGTGACGTTGCTCTGGCCGATCAGCGAAGGCGTGACGTTGCTCTGGCCGATCAGCAAAGGCGTGACGTTGCTCTGGGTGATCAGCGAAGGCGTGACGTTGCTCTGGGCGATCAGCGAAGGCGTGACGTTGCTCTGGGCGATCAGCGAAGGCGTGACGTTGCTCTGGGCGATCAGCGAAGGCGTGACGTTGCTCTGGGCGATCAGCGGAGACGTGACGTTGCTCTGGGCGATCAGCGAAGGCGTGACGTTTCTCTGGGCGATCAGCGGAGACGTGACTCATTGTTGCGGCCGCCATTTGGTGAGTGTCATCTGGCGCGGCGGCCATCACACACCCAGACGAGGAATCGCGTTCCTCCGCGACACCCACAGTAAACGGAGATCCACTCAGTAGCAACGCCAGATCTATATACTGTTCTAAAGTCCCATTTGGCTCATGTATTGGCATAATAGAGCTGAGCGGTTCAGACAGTCCCCCGCGAAAGAATGTCATAAGACATAACTCATCAAAGCATGTTAACGGAGCCAGTTCAATAAAGTCCAAAACATAATCTTCAATGGATTTGTCTCCTTGACGGAGACCGATCAACTGGGCGGATGGATTCATAATTGTTGAGACAGGAACACTCACGGTAGCTGCTGGATCTAGGGAGGCGAAGTCTTCTGTTACGAATGGAGACTCAGGCAGGAGATCCAAGTGCAGCATTTATTTACAAGTGAGAGTGGTCGTACAGGCAGGGTCAATCAGGAGCGAACAGGAACAGCAAGGAACAGGCAGAATCGTGGTCAAGGAACAGGCAATGATCAGGACAGGCAGATATCACTCACAGGTCGGTATACAAGCAAGAGGTCGAGGCAGGCGGCAGACAGGGATAAACAGGGTAACAGTCCAAACGGTAACAGGCAGAACAGACAGGGAAAAAACGCTCAGAAATGACACACAAGGAAATCAAGACTTCGCGATCAGGTGATGAGTGTGTGAGTCTTTTATAGTCCAGGTAATGCATGGCAGCTGGATGTGGTGATTAGTGTAGTGATTGGTGGAGTGAGTGCAGGTGATTGGCAGAGAGAATTGTGGGAAGTGTAGTCCGGGGAGTGACAGGAGCAGACGGTGATCGTTACAGTAGTAGTAGTAGTAATAGTAGCAGTAGTAGTATTTGCTAAGGCAAATTTAATTTAGTATTTAGTATTGCGTGTACCTTCATTTTATACAAAAAAAAGGAGGTGGGGAGAGGGGGGAATCTGTTACTTTCAATAAAATACACCCCTAAAATATAAAAGTCCCTATGGTTAAAGAAACAACTAACAATTGTAGCAGAGTTGAGTGTTTGGATACTGCTAGTAATTGATGTAGCAGTACAGAGTACTTTTGATATACAAACACTATTTTGGTTCATTAGTTTAATCAATTAGCTTGCATGTTCAACTAAAAAAATGAAATAAATAAAAGGGTGTGCCTTTCATGATGTAGAAACAGAATCAATGAAGTCAAAATTGACTTTATCTTCATAGTGTATGATCCTGTCTCATAATTAATTGCACGTTCCAAAAAAAATGCAATAACTTGCTCTGCTTTGAAAGTCATCAAGCCCTCTCATTTTTCTACCACTTCCCTACAACTACCTGTCCAATGCATTCTCATTCCTGAGACATCCGATTTTGATTCATGTCTGTAGACATCACTATAGACGCGTCTTTACAATCCAATATCCTCCTTTTACATTTTCTCATTTAATGTCCTTATTCAGAAATATTTCTCATTAACAAAATAAAATGGCTTGCAAACACTGTTTCATGTTGACTTTAAACTTGTCTCATTTAGGGCAACAGTGAAGATAATGGAAATATAAATCCAAATAATGATAATGAACTCTGCAGTATAACTTTTTACATGGTTAACAAAGCTTTGTCTGTGAAATTCTGTAGCTTGTTATCAGTAGATCATTAGCAAACAGATAACTATGAAATTGTCAGGAAACAAGACCACTGGTTGTTAATG
Source organism: Chanodichthys erythropterus (assembly GCF_024489055.1). Taxonomy (NCBI): domain Eukaryota; kingdom Metazoa; phylum Chordata; class Actinopteri; order Cypriniformes; family Xenocyprididae; genus Chanodichthys; species Chanodichthys erythropterus. The sequence continues at coordinate 27,678,603 of NC_090226.1, forward strand.
CTTGTGTGTCAGAGATAATACTGTTGCACTGTACCTTTTTTTCTCTCAGCATCTGACCCATACATAATATGAAGATGCATTTATACTTTTGTGCTTCATTTACCTTCTAAATAATAATGTATGCAATACCAGCTTCACTGTTTCTTGCAAAAAAAAAAAGGTAAAAGCGACAATAATCAGAATGCAGACTAAGTACAGACAGACTTCCCAGAAAGAAAGAGCAGAACAGACATGCCAACACGGAGAGAATGTTGATATAAACACAAATCATCAATCATCGGCAATGCCATCAAAACACATTGCCAGCAATATTATCAGAGCACACACCACTCATTCTTATAGGCCACCAGTTTGGTAGGATTTGTACCTTGCTTGGTTTAATCAGTTTGCTTTATTGATGTAAGTGAACGCAGCATAATATTTAAATCAAACCTTGGAGTGATGAATTCAGAGCAGTGTATGATACTAGAACAAGCATCTACAGAGCACATACTTCAGTAACACTAGCTGGAATGCAGAGAAAATAAAATACCCATCAAATATTGGATTTCTAGAGATAATATTTGTACAAACATTTTTGTTTGTTGGCGAACTGGGGGTGGTCTTGCTTTAACCCCCAACCCTCCCCCATCAAAATTATGCATTGAAGGATTAGTTCATCCAATAATTCTAGTATTATTTGTTCACTGTCTTGTTGTCTCAAACCTGTATGACTTTCTTCCTCTGTGGAACACAAAAGGAGAAATTTTGAAGACATGTATTGAATTGTGAGAAATGCAATTACAATGGGGACGCCACGTGGCAATTTTTCTCTGAAACTCAAGAACACTTCCAGCACAATGTGATTTTCTAGTCTCAGTACAAGGGCATAGTGTTTTTGTATTCAGAGTATGCACGTACATACTGTATGGGCCTGGGTGGATGGAAGCCCCCACTCTTAGATATTTTTATACTCAACCCCTTCAAAATCCCAAGACATCAAAAACTAAAGCATGGTCAAGCACTTTTAGTGTCACTATTAAGAAAGTAAAGTTACCCTTTGGCATTGCTATATTGATGAACCAGGAACTCATGAGAACTATTGAGAAACCTTTGGACATCAATATACAGACATGAAGAGCATAGGGGTTTTATTTTCATTAAATTATGGGGTGTAACTTTATCATTATGACTTACATGTTAGAGCATGATTTTCAGTTTGAACAGCCACTTCTTCATAAAAATACTTTGTATGTTATTGTAGTTAAGTAAGATTGTGTTTTTTCTATAACTGTGACTTATTTAGTAATCAGTGCAAAAATCCAGATATTTTCAAAGGGTTCATAAATTTATTATTGTCATTATATTTACACATTGTAAATTTTGTTTCGCACCAAATTAATACGGAATTTTTTTTTTTTTTTTTTTTTTTTTTTGCTAGATGTTGCTGACAACTTGCTTGTCTCAGGGCTTTATGTGATTCTTTCAGTTGAGAATGAAATTGAACACAAAGAACATTGTGGAAGAGTTCGCTGAATGGAAGGCCTGGAGAATGAGATTAAAATGAGTGCATATGTGCTTTCTTTTCACATTTTGTGTTTCTTAACAGCCTTTTGGGCTACCGTGTCAATGAGGTTGTTTGTTTGTTTGTTTGTTTGTTTGTTTGGTCACTTGCTTTCGGTTGGCTGCAGTATTTACACATTGCAAAGTTCTGTTTATTATGGGTTGTGCCTAGACTGTAAGGCTGCTGGCAGTTTGTTTGTGTTGGTTGTGAGAAAAAGTGATTATAATGCATATAAAGTATGCAAGTACTTGTCTGGCTGATGGTAATTTCATTGCTAATATTTTACATATACTATATACCCAGTTAATTAATGGTATTACACTTTCCATAATGCAACAAATTTATAGCTTGACTGGAAAATGAGAAAAAGAAGTTCAGTTCACAAATGAAATTGATTTTTACTTTTGAGGTTTCACTTCATATAACACAAATTTAGAAATTGGTTAGTTTTAGAAAAGAAAAGAAACACATATGGACCAGTGCAGGAGATGACCATTAAAATGATTAAATCTGTGTCCTGTAAATGTCCTGTGAACTATCAATTAAAAATAATAATAAAAAAATCTTAAAACAGAGTTCATGAAAGAAAGGAATATACCCTTGCTTACAAAATAGAACAAAAGATGTTTAAACTTTGACAAATCCTGGTCCAGTTTGAGTGCTTGAAGCATTCTTATTCAAAAATCATTTGGGTTCCCTGAAGGAGGGAATGGAGATGTATTTCAGTAATGACCAATGAATTGGGATATAGCCAGAGAGCCCTATCAGCTTCGAGTGAAACTGAAACAAGCATATGGAATTGGTGTGCGATATTTGCATAATGCGCACTGCCCCCACAAGGCGGGTATAAATACGGAAGCGGATGCAATTGCACTCTGTTTTTCACTGAAGAGACAACCTGAGTCTGCATTACAGCAAAGGCACAGGCACAGGAACTGTGGCGATGGGACGTACGTCTCCGTTCCCTCCTTCAGGGAATGAGGGTTACATATATAACCAAGACGTTCCCTTTCAGTCGGTCATGTTCGACGTACGTCAGTAGTGACCGACGGATTGGGATCCCAAATAAAACGCCACAGTTACTGACCCCTTCCAGCACCCAGTGTAAGCTCCAGCCACCCGGCACACCTTGGGGCAGAGAAGGGGGCGGGCTTACATCGAGAGTGTCTACTGCTGTTCCGCAAGACCCACTACCCACTGGGGAAGCGAATCCATAGGGGACGCTGCGGAGGCTACAACCTACCTAGAGGGGGAGGAATTACATGGAAATATACATATGGACTGGACGTGGACAGTATGCATATAGAGTCCCTGGGATGGTTCCAGCCTAGAGATAGGGGGAGATTCACCTGACAGGTGACAGCAGAGCTGACACAGGCTCACCATAGGGAGTTTGACCATGGACAATACACATATGGGACCACTCACTTGGAGGGGTCACAAAATATGGCACCCAGCCAAACCTCAACGTCAGAGACGGACATTTGGCCTGGCATTAGACACTCCGCAAAGTCCGAGTGGGCCAATATGGAGCCACTAGCAAGACCTGCTCCTTGTCCTCCCTGACTTTGCACAGGAGCTGTGCGAGAAGGCTCACTGGGGGAAACACATATTAGTGCCCTTGGACAGGGAATAAAACAACTGGCAATGGGCTGTGTCCGGAGAGGCAAACAGATCTATCTATGCGGCTCCGAAACGCTGCCAGATCAGTTGGACCACCTAGGGATGGAGTCTCCATTTGCCCGGAAGGAGAGGCTGCCATGAGAGCTCATTGGCTGCACGGTTGAGCACCAGTACGTGCTTGTCTGACAAAAGCTCCTTGAAGCGGCCCAGTGCAAGATGTACTGCTAGCAACTCGAGGCAATTGATATGCCAATGCAGTTGGGGACCACAGCATGCCTGGATACTTGTTCTAGTGGAACTCCTGCCTGCAGGAAAGAAGGATCCAACCACTGAGTGAGGTTACGACGGTAGTTTGGTGTCACGAGGACACAGAAAATACAGCGTTGCCACGCCCATTTCGGGACCCGGCCGTGAAGCCAGTGCTGAAGCGGCCTCATATGAAGAAATCCGAGCGGCGTGACTGTGGCTGCAGATGCCTTATGCCCCAGGACTTTGGGTAGGACTTTGTACTGATATGTCTGACCCTCGAACGCAAACCAAAGGAAGGGTCTGTGTCAAGGCAGAATCGAGACATGAAAGTATGCGTCCTTCAGGTCGATCGCTGTGAACCAATCCTGGGGACGGATGCATTCAAAAATGCGTTTCTGTGTAAGTTTCTTGAACAGAAGCCTGTGAAGGGACGGATTCAGGACACACAGATCCAGGATTGGTTGTAACCCACTGCCTTTCTTGGGTACACTGAAGTAGGGGCTGTAGAACCCTGACTTCATATCGGCTGGAGGGACCGGCTCGATTGCATCCTTCACCATGGCATGGCATGCAAGGCAGAGGCAGCCTGTCCACAGGCTCTGTAAGCTTTCTCCGTCAAGCTTGATGAGAATTTACAGGCCCGGGATAGGAGGCGCAGCTCACTGCGCCAGCCAGCGGCAGTTGGACACAGTTGCATCGCAACGGCTCCTCGACTGGGGGGATCCCAGCTTACCCCTTAGCCTCCCCGCCATCCAGAGTGGTGAAGGCGGAAGAGGGACCAGGCCTGGCACAAACACTATATGGCGTTCTCCACGACTTCACCACTCCTCATGCACTTCCGGAAAGAAAGGCACCAGGGCAGGAAGAAACCAATCATCCACCCGAGAAGGTTCGGGATGTGGTGGAGGATTCCAGACGAGCCCGACCTTCTCTGTGGCCCGTGAAAGCATAGCTGTCAACTCAGGATCGGCCTCGGGCAATGCTATGGTCCCAGAGGGAGGTAGCACAGCTGAGTATTTATCTCCCGAGGACTCAAGCTCACCTTCCGATGCCTCAAGCCCACCTTCCGATGACATCTGTTCGTCCGCAGGTGCACTGAAGGAAATGGCTGGTTGCTCAACAGAGGGACCAGCGTGATCCTCCAGCAACACCACAGGCTTCAGTGTTGTAGAGGGGATGGGGTCCACGGAGCAGAGCTCGGAGGGGAAGACGCACTTCCTACACGTAGATGCACCACTCCCCTGACCGGGGCCAGAGAAAACAGCCAAACGGGGCATAGGGGAGGGGACCCACGCTCTCTGAGAACCAAGGAATGAGAGTCTAGACCTCAACACTGAGATAGTCATGTTCCTGCAGTGAGAACATGAGCTATCCACAAAAGCTGCATCAGCATGCTGAACACCCAGGCATGTGACACAGCGATTATGACCATCAGCGGAACGACCACATCCAGTAACGCACAGACGGAATGACATCTTGAAAAAGATGCAGGGTTCGTCTATGAAGCTCTTTTAGAAGGGGAAAATTCAGCTCTTGTTCTTTGTGCTGAAGCACACAGGGAACAGCCGCGATGTGACTGCAGGTACACCACTCCCTGAGTCACATGCACAGAGGAGCCGGCCCAAATCGCAAACCAAACCGGGCAGAAAACAATGCTGTGAAAACAGCAGTTGAGAGCTGTATAATAGCTCGAGACAGCTCACTCCGTGAAAGCTTGCAGCTTTGCTGTAGGGTGCCTTAACACCAGCACTACAAACAAAGGCCTTTCACAGGCTTGAGAAGTTCATTCTCAGTCATTAGCAGGAACACAACAGGTTGGCTACAAAGCGAAAAACAGAGTGCAATTGCATCCGCTTCCATATTTATATTCACCTTGCGGGGGTGGTGCACATTATGCAAATATCGCATGCCAATTCCATTGGTTTGTTTTAGTTTTACTCAAAGCTGATAGGGCTCTCTGGTGATATCCCTATTCGTCGGTCACTACTGACCTATGTCGAACATGACCGACTGAAGGGGAACTGAATTTTTAATGTTGGTGTGAACTATTACTTTAAATTATGAAGTAATGCTTCATTATTTAAGTAAAAAAAAAAAAAAAAAAAAAAAAAAAAAAAAACTAATAAAATTAAATAAAAATACAGGTAACTATGATGAAAATGTTACCACTTTGTCTGCAGTATATGAATGTAAAATATTTCTATTATTTCAATACTATTTTTGCCTTGTCACATTTTAAAAGTAAATATGGCATGTGCAAAGCACTTTTTCACTTTAAGCACTTTTCCAGTACATCCTCTAGTGGAACTGTAAGTCAATGATGACAATTCCAGAACCTAATAAACTTTCAGACTCTTTGAACCTCATGGGAGTTGTACTGCAACTCAACAACCACGGGTTCCACTGAGCGACAGATTGAGGATTACAATCTCAAGATAACTCACAAAGCAGAGGAACTAATACAGACGCATCTAAACGTTTCCTGTTTGCAATTTTCCCAGTTCGAAATGTCAAGACATTAAAAAGGAACTATTCAAGTCAAGACAAGATCTAGAAGGCCAAGATAAATCTCTAATAGAACTGTTTGAGGACTATTCTGAACAGAAGAGAATGTCCAGGAAGTTTTAACTGGTGTCCTCTCGTCCACTCATGCTCAAATGACAGAGACATCAGAACATTTCCAGCTATCGCCATTGCAAAATTCAGTATGTGAAGTGTACTTCACAACACTTGGATAATCCAGAGGCATATTAAAACCATGTGTCTGAGTTAAAAACAGAAGTCTTTGGATACAAACATCCTATCATAAGAAGGATTTGAAGAAAAAAAAAAAAAGTCTTGTACTGCATGTTCTTTGCGGACAAAGGGAAGAATAAACTCTACCTGTACATGGGCATGTCCAGATTTTTGTATACACCCCAGCATAATACAATTACTTAATTTTTCTCCATTATTTACTTGTTGGAAAAAGGAAGATTTTCAGCAGTTGAAAAATGCACATTTCAACAGGTTTATATTTGTATTTTATTCTTCTTGAGATTAGAGAATGATGGGAAATGTTTAGCCACACAAGCCTGTTCCTTCATAAACTGGCTAAATGAGTAGTATTTTCAAGCAAGCATCATTGTGGTTTTTCAATAAAGGGTTAGTTCACCCAAAAATGAAAATTCTGTCATTAATCACTCATCCTCATGTCGTTCCAAAAACGTAAGACTTTCGTTCATCTTCGGATCACCAACAAAGATATTTTAATGAAATCTGAGAGCTTTCTGTCCCTCCATTGACAGACTATGCAACTACCACTTTTAAGCTCAGAAAGGTAGTAAAGACATCATAAAAGTAATCCATGTGACTCCAGTGGTTTAACGTCAATTTTATGAAGCGATGTGAGTGCTTTGTTTGAAAAAAAAAAAAAAAAAAGTTATTTACAAAATATTACTTTCCAATGAGCATTCACGAGAGCAAACGACGTTGAAGATTAATATTTTGTAAATAAAGTGGTGCATTATGTGTTTTTTTTTTTTTTTTTAATGAAACAAATCACCTGCATCGCTTCATAAAATTGAGGTTCAGTCACATGGATTACTTTAATGATGACTTCACTACCTTTCTGGGATTGAAAGTGGTAGTTGCTTAGCGTGTCAATGGATAGACAGAAAGCTCTAAGATTTAATTACAAATATTTTAATTTGTGTTCCGTAGATGAATGAATGTATTGGAATGACATGAGGGTAAGTAATTAGTAACAGAATTTTAACTACCCCTTTAACAGTAGACAAAATACAAAATAACAGAGAATAAAACATTTCAGTTGAAACTTTCTGACAAATACGAATTTGTTTATGTTATAAATAAGATTCATCGGTGGCATTTGACCTATTACCATTCATTGATGTTAATTAGAAGACACCCATCTGTTATAATGCAGATGGTCACTGAGCTGTTAAAGGCAATACTGGTGTGACATTATACATACACAGTAAAAGCTTGATTTTTAATCAACTGATGTGAATGTATAAAATTGTTTATGTTTCACCAGAAACAACTGGAAATCTACAAAGATTTAAGAAACCATTTCAAAGAACATTTTTGTTGTTGTTGTTTTTGTTGTTGTTAATCAAACCGATTTAGACTTTTATTTTATTTTTGTTTATTTGTTTGCTGGAAGGAAGTCAATTAAATGTCCAAGTGATCACATATGTTCTGAGCACATGCATACCCACTGAGTCACAGGATTGTAAGAAAAATATTATAGCAAAGTCTTTTTAATGACATACTTGCCATTCTGTGGTGGAAAGCATAACTTAAATGTTTCATTTTCTTAAACAAAATAACAGAGAGGCATTCCTGACATAGAGAGACCATAAGTATTTTGTTTATAACAAACTGAATTCATATTGCATCATGTCACATCATTAAGCACCAATGTTCTTTGAAAGATGATAGGCACATTGCTTGGCAGCTTCACATAAAACCATTACACTTGTTGATTTTCAAAGAACATGCAAAGTCTCTGTGTTAATCTCTATAAAAAATATAATTTTACACCTCTATATTTTCCTTTTTTATCATTTGAATTTTTTATTATCTTTTTGGTCACTCTCTTGTTTTCTTTTCCCCAAATTTGTTTTACAAGATTGTTGATGCCAAAGTACAGAACTTGAGTCAGTTTGAAAAGTCGGCCAATGTTTATTTCTGGTTCCGAACCACAGACTGACTTTTCAAACTGATTCTAAGTCAGAAAGATCTTTTAATTCACATAATATACATTACATCCAATCAGGGATGGGCAGTATTTATGATACATGTATTTCAAATACGTATTTCAAATACAAAATAGTATTTTGTAATTTGTATTTGATAGTGTTGATGAAAATGGCTTTGTATTTTGTATCAAAATACTTTAGTGTTTTGTATTTTTGTATTTTTTAAAATACTGTAAAATACTTTGTAAGAATTCTACATAATGATCAAAGAATAATAAATTAAATTGCAGCCTCTGGTTGGTGCCTACTCAATAGTTTGCAGAGACTTGTTGCGATCAGAACAGAAAATTCATCCATACGGAAGAAGGTGGTCAAGGTAAAAAACGAGCAGGCTGCCAGCTTTCCATCAATTTTTAGCATGAATTGCTGTAATTTTTATCAGTTCATGTTAAGTTTTGGTGTTCATTTTGGTAGCCTAGGCTAAATAGTATACCAATTTACATAATGTTCTTGAAAACATTACCGAGCAGCAACCCCCTATATTTATGATTAACAATCAAATGAAAGTTGTTGTCATTGAGTCAGTGTTGCTGATGCAAAGTATGCCCTTCATTACCAAACACCAAGTAACTAAATTAGGATACAATTATGAGTCATTTGCAAACATTATACTGTTGGTTACTTTAAAACTAACCTTCATTTGCGAGATCACAGGGATATGTGAATGTTTGATCTGTTAAAGCCACAATATGTAAATTTTTGCCTCTAAATATCGCTAATTCAAAAAGGTGAAGCTCGTTGACACCTTGATTTCACGGAATCATGGGATGTGCTGTCTTCACGTCTACAGCCGATGGAAAAGAATTGGGACAGGACTCAGGCAGAAATCATGTTCATGGAGAGATTATTAATGTTACTGTAGTATGAAGCAGAGCAGGACCGAATGCTGTGAGAGCAGTAATGAGCCCACTGGAGCGATTACTAATGAGACACGAGCGCGACACACAGCTCAACAGCAGCGGGACTTTTATTATGCCACAGTCGCTGCTTCCGCTTCTTTCGGTCATGTGCAAGTAGGGTAAAGCAGCGCTGCTTATCATATTAGATACATTTGTGTGTTGAAAGTTGGTATATTGCTACTCTGTGCGTTCTCGCGGCGGCTACTTTGAGACACTTGTTGCACACTGCAGTAAGCTAGATCAATATTAGTCATGGTAAAACATGGTACTCGTGATAAATCAAGAAAACAAGATTCAAACAAAAAGACTTAGGGCAAACTATATTATACAGTATATGTGTATGTGTTTGTCAGATTACATGTTAAGTTGTGCCTGTGTCGACCCGTACCTGATGAGAACATTAGCATCAGGATTCAGCTCTGTTTATTTGGGACCCAACTATAATTTGCATTGCTCTTGGTAGATTGCAATAGTCATTATGTAAATGATCTGACCATGTCTGTGTTCTTTAATTTGCATGTCAGCAGATCATTTGCAAAACTTGCCACTCCCATCAACACATTTGTGGAATTGCGCTCTCACGCTAATTTCCCCCGTTTAGTAAATCTAGCCTTTAAAGCGATATAAAATGATGAGTTCCCTTTCGAAAGGGAACTCTACTCTGCGCTGACTGCGCTATGGGGAACGTCCTCCGTGACCCGTGCTCGAAATGCCAAAAATCACCACACTCCAATCCTATTGGCCGGCGACAGCCTATCACGTCAAACGTGAACCGTTACGTATAAAGGGAGCGCCTGGGGAAACAGCCGAAATCCTCGTCTTTTCGCAACTGCTTTTGCTCGTGCCTTTTTCACTCTGCCAAAAGAAAATAGGTCTGCTAAATCGTTCAGGAAGTGTGCTGATCCTTGTCCCAGGTTTTCTGACATGGGAGGACACACACAACTTGTGCGTTTTCTGTCTGGGCGAAGAGCACGCACGGTCAGTACTCGAGGGTGCTGCCTGTGCTAACTGTGAGCGTTTTCCTATGAAAATGCTCTGTTCTCGATTGGCCCTCTTCTCGAGGGGAGAAGTGCCACCACCGCTGCCTGGTGGTTCTGGCCCCGCTCGTGCTGAGGCTCAGCGGTGATTGTAATCATGGGACTCGCAGGTGGAGCTCACTGAAGAATTTGAATTTGAACTTGAACTTTGATCTTTCTCAAGCTGAAGCAACTGACGAGGACGCGCTTCTGGCGGATGACGACGATGTTTTATCTTTAACATCCTCAGACTCAGGAGCGAGTGCTCTCTTGGTCCAAAGCCCCGGAGAGCAGAAAATGGCCGAGGTGGGAGAAGAGGGCGAGCCCGTGGCTCCCGCTCGGCCTCCCTCTGCTGCGTTTTTCGGTGTTGCTGGAGGTTATGGAACGCGCCTCGAGCAGACTGCAGCTGCCCTGTGAGTGCGTAGGAGGGAACCCGCCCGCAGCAGGTTAGACAATCTTTTTCTCTCTACCCATGGCCCGGCAACTCCGGCGAGGGCCCTGCCATCCAAAGCGTTGAAGGTGACGTCACGTTTGAATGGCAGGGCTTACGCCGCTGCAGGTCAGGCTGGTGCGGCGTTGCACACGATGACGGTGCTTCTGGCGTACCAGGCTGATCTGCTTACGGATCTTGATCAGGGAGGCGAAGACGCACTCCACGGCGTTTAGATCTTGCATCCCGCTCAGATCCAGCTCTGGGCCCAGACAGCCGGGAGATCCCGGGCCGTCTCGAGCCGAGGCTCAGAGGCAGGCCCGGAGGGAAAGTGTCGCCGCTCGTGCGCCTCCTCCTCCTCGGAATAAGTCGCAGAGACAGCGAGATGCTAGAATGAAGAAGCAAGATCTGAAGAAGGTGATCGAGGAGCGGCGCCAGCAGTGCCGGTAATCGATCTCCGCTCTCGCGAGGGCTTTTTCTCGCCCTCGCTCTTCCTTCGCCTCCCGGTAGCGTTTGTGACATCTATATGCTGCGGGCTTTACAGTCGGGCTGATGTTGTGGGCCTATGATGGATATATTCCTGACGGCCCGCCGTCTGGCTTGATAGTGAAAGTGCTTTTGGGCTCATGGGACTTTGGATTTTCCCCTCCGTGTGACGAATTGGGGAGGAATCTGTGTTCTACGAGCCGCAGGAGGTAAGCCAGGTCCATTTTTCATTCTCAATATAGACCTTGTTTTTCCTGTATAGCTTCCCGTGCATATAGTTGTCATCTGTTCATGTTTTTAAGGGGTTATTTGGGCAAATAACTATATGTTAGGCTGACTGTTACAGACAGGCCCTTTATGGCCGCTTTGTTGTTTAGCGTTTGTGTAGTTTCTCGGCTGATACTGTGTATAGCTAGAACTAGCTTTCGCTATTGTCAGTTATGTGTTGGCCGGTTTTTCGGCCACCTAATGCTGTCGCTTGCACTGCTTTCTCTGTGTGTTTGGGAATTTGTAGCCCCAGTGTAGCGTGGTCTACATACAGTCCTTAGCTAGCGGCTAGGCTAGAACTAGGTTAGGTGTATGTTTGTTTAAATCCCCCTGTTATGACTATCCCCCTGCGGTTGTATAGTTTCTAGTTCTGGCCTCCTTCTGAGGAAGTTGCTGGCCGTTTTTTGCCCATATTTCCCCTTCATATGTTTATGCAGGCATGTTATGTGAGTGTGCTTGTGCTGCCACAGGTTACACCTGTTTTTTATGATAGCAGGCTTTATCCGGCCTCTATATATGAATACGGTGTTGTTGTTGTACTCCCCGGTTAGGGTTTGTGTTTCACTGAGTGCATCACCTGTTGGATCGCACACTCAGGGTGAGTGTAGGGAATTTTGTTTACCAGACTTCTCCCGGTCATTTGCACCACAGCATCTGGGGTTCATTGCTGTTTGATTGCTGGCTATTTGCCTTTTAGCCTCTCTGTATGCAGCTTGTTTGGATGCAGCGCTGTTGGTCTACAATGCTGGTTACGCTCACGCTGTTTAGCATATTAACATTGCCTGCTGGAATGTGTATGCCTAGGCTCAGGTTGTCTAGCTAGTTCCCTTAAAATTGTAATTTTTAGGTTATACTGGCCCTTCCTTGTAGCTAGGGCCCTGTCATGACCACGGGCTGGTGCCACATGGTTCTTTAAGTAGCAGGCCTTTCCAGGCCTCTCTTATAGCTTCCTGTTGGCCCAGCTATGCTGGTCGTGTACGGGCATCATTCCATGATGAGTCATACGATTACTCTGTTGTTGCCAGATGTTTATGGAAGTTGTTGGCCCCCGTTGGGGCCTCCTTTCATGTCTTACCTAGCATGTTGGCACAGCTTGTATGGGTTTCTGTATGTCTAATCATCTGTATGTTGTATAAACGCACTAGCTATCGCCGCACGCTTTTAAGGTTACAGGCCACTTTTAAGCCTTCCTTTGCTAGCGTGTCGGAGTTTAGCTTGGTACTCCTCTCGCTGAGAGTAAAAGTTGTTTTTACTGAGTAATTTGTGCGTTTATTCCCTTTAGCTCTAGTCGAGCTAAAATATTTTCTGTCTATCTAACAGGTTCTATTTTTGCTCCTAGAACTTTAGTGGCCGCTGGCTGATGTCGCGTGTGACGGGTAGGCCGTAAAGGCCTCCTGTGGAGCATGCTGACCTTTGACGGCAAAAGGGATGGTTTCGCCGGCTGGCCGGGTCTCAGGTTGACTATGACCTCTTGTGTAGTCGGTCTGTTCAGCTTGAACCCTGATAACACTGCCACGAGCTGATGCCACGTGCCTGCTGGGATTATAGGCCCACGGGGCCTTTCCTTAGCGCATGATGGCGTATGTTGTACTCCTCTTGCTTAAAGAGTAGAAGGTACTTCACCGAGTGCACTGTTCGTTGGTTTGTGTTGGATGGGCTGTCTTGTGGGTACTTGCAGCTGTTATGTCTTGGTGTTTGCTCCACCTTGATATGCAATAGGGTGTGGCCCTACAGGCCATCCTGGGCTACCGCCGTCTGCATTCAGTTCTAGTTCTCTGGTGAACTCTGGTTATGTTGTAGGTCCTTTTCCCGGCCTCCATGACTATGTGCCCGCTTTACGGTCTGTCTGTTAGGTTGAGCTTTGTACTTCCCTTCGGGGTTAACTGTGTGCTTAGCTCCCTAAGCTGGTATGGTTGTAGACTTCTATGAAGTCTCCTGTTAGACCTGCCCCCAGGCTGGTTTGTGCTCCCCTGGGTCAGGGGTCTTTAGCGCACAGCCTCCTCAGCACCTTGTTAGCGGCTGAGTAGATCCTTGGTTGAGTGGTTGTACTCCCCTCATACGAGGGTCCAGAGCATTTAGCTGAGTTCCGCTCTCCAGGATGCCCATCTCGGCGTGTGGGTTTGAGTTGCTTACTGCCCTTTCGCAGTCGCTCTTTCCTGCTCTCCTCTCTGGAGTTTGCGCTTGGAGATTCAGACAAGGTTGGCCAGGCCAGATTTAGCTTCGCTGGATCTGGCTAGGCCTCCTTGGTGGCAGCGGGATGGATTTTTCCCCCCGAGTGACTGGCCGAGGTTCCTTTGGTTCCTTGGCCACATTCCCTCAAAGGGACCACCCCCTCTCGGGCTGTTGGTTCCAGATGCTCGAGCAGCCTTGGTAGGCTTTTTTCTGATGGCCTCTTTTAGGCTCAGCTTGGGCTATTGGCCGTAGGGAATGCTGTCACTGACAGCCTTGGAGTTCTGTCCCCGGTTTTTCCCTGGAACTCTGGATGTGTGTCCAGACATTTGGACTGGCATTCTCCTCTAGCATGGCGACGTGGGTATATCGTTCCCCATAGCACAGTCAGCGCAGAGTAGAGTTCCCTTTCGAAAGGGAACGTGTCAGGTTACGTATTTAACCATGGTTCCTTGAGAACAGGGAACGAGACTCTGCGCTTTCATGCCATGCTGCGGGATGCCTGCTACAGTTGCTCAAAGACAAGATGATGTCGGCTGTTTCCCCAGGTGCTCCCTTTATATGTCACGGTTCGCGCCGTTTGACGTGATAGGCTGTCGCCGGCCAATAGGATTGGAGTGTGGTGATTTTTGGCATTTCGAGCACGGGTCACGGAGGACGTTCCCCATAGCGCAGTCAGCGCAGAGTCTCGTTCCCTGTTCTCAGGGAACCATGGTTACATACGTAACCTGAGACGTTTTCTGTTGATAAATGTATCCAAACAGTTGCTTCCCATTTTAATAAAACTCATAATATACAGTACTAAAGTGTCTTTGATGTTTCCATGTTTTTTCGACAAAATAAAACAGGAAATCAAGGGTAATGATGTCATTGATAGGCAACACACGGACACGGTGTGTGTCCGGGTTAAAATTGCTTATTTCTCTGGATTTAGAATTTCTTGGAAACATTTGGGATAATGTAAGTACACAAGTCAACAAAAAATATAACATTGTTTTAGTGGTTTTTGTATATTTTAATCTAAAAATCCTACATATTTGTGCCTTTAACTGGTTGCATATGTCAGATTTATTGTATTAAAGACAGGACCACTTTGGCAAGTTACTGAGTTTATTGAACACAATTATCTTTGGCGGTATGGTTCCTTACGGGGGTTCTTGCTCCAAAATTAATTGGACATACAAGAGCTTTAACATTAACCCCCCGGAACCATCAGCTTGGAAAACACAGACAATTAAGACACTAGTAATGTCTTTAAGAGTGAACGTGGTATCATGTAGATATGGCAGTAGGACGTCTATACTGTAGCTTGGTTATGAGGATGAGTGTCTCTCAGCTGTGAGGTCCATGCCGGCCGGGACTTGAAGCCTTATTGACTTAAAGGTAGTGATCTGGAACAAAGAACACGACAACCAGAAGGTGCACTGTAATATGTTCTTGCTTATAATGGGGAGGGAGGGAGGGTTGCGAGCAGTTTGAGCATACTTACCGAGCAGTGATGCCACGTATATATGTCCTGTGTCTAATAGGAGAATGGTAATGATTGGAGCGATTTGACAGCTGACCGCGTCAGCTGGTCGCGGCACTATGCCTACGTGGCCTGACTGAACTAACGCTGCGCTCGATGACTCGGGGAGAGAAAAGCTGGTGCTATCACACATTGTTTACTTAATCAAGTCACTGTAATGGTGAAGGGATCGATCAAATGGACCAACTGATGGAATGTTTGCCAAGAAATTTCATGCTCCCTTGTAAAAGTATTTTGTAGTATTTTCAAAATACAAAAATACAGTAGTTTATTTTGATACATTTTGTGGCTGCTGTATTTTGTAGTTTATTTTGATACATTTAAAATTAAGGTATTTGGTGTTTTATTTTAAAATACATTTTGATGTATTTTTGCCCAACCCTGCATCCATTGTTGTTTGGTATTCTGCAGAAGAAAGAAATGCATACAGGTTTGGAATGACTTGAGGGACAGAATTTTCATTTTTTGTGTGGACTATCTCTTTAACTGCTACTAGACAAGTATTAACTGATATTAAAATGTTCTTCCCCATCACACATACATTGGGTATAAATTTACATACATAACTGCACTCAGGCATCTGCGCTAGTGTTTTGAGATGGATACATGGATGTTTTTTCTGAGTCAACAAAGTTGTAAAGAATTTCACTGTTCATTGGTGCACTCCTTAGCCATCTGTTTCTTTGTGTTAAAACACTTAGCATCAAAGACAAATATATTGCTAACAAGAACACAGCTATTAACTTTGGCATCAACAATCTTGTAAAACCAATTTGTTAATTTAATCATGTTTTACCATAGTAAACCCCATGATGTTTAACACCTCATGAAAAAACAAGTGTCACTTTTCAGCAGACTACATCAATTACAAACTGTTTACTTGCTTGATCATTGAGCTTTCCTCTTATTTCTCACAATTTATTAATAAATGAATGGCTCACTATGATGCTTGCTGCAAGACCATCTAAAATGTTCTGTGTAGATGGTTGTAGTCAACTATATTAATTTAGCATGCATTGTGTTTTAGTTTTTTAACTTGAGTAGCATATTAATCAAAAATAGTTCCCCCAGCTATGTATTTTGAAGTGTATAGAGGTATCAGAGGTATACATTAGAGGCAATTAAAGTCGGCATAAAACAGAAATTGCGATAGTCTTTTCTTCCCTGTTGTGATGTATATCCAAGTCAAACAGCTTCTCCAACAAGAAAAAATGTGGACAGGACTTGATTTTGTCCATGATTGGATCGTTATACATTAATTTAATACTACTACTACTACTACTATTACTACTACTAATAATAATAATAATAATTTACATTGATAAATTATTTATAATAAATTCTGCAATATTATATAAAAAAAAAACAAGAACTTTGATTTCATGGTGACTTTAATATGAAGTCCAAAGATGATCCAACTGTACTGGCAATGGTACTTGAACCCACTTGGATATTTCTTCTGCACACAAAATAAGTTAAAATGGAACATTTTTAGAGTGATTAATTGCATAATAATAATAATACATTTCATTTTTGCATTTCCAGCTGGCACAGCCCCAGCAGTCAATGTGCTTGCCACTACACTTGCACAGTCTACACTTATGAATAGGTAGCACAAATTAGTAAAGATGTGTTCACACTTGATGCATTCTTAAGTTCAAAAATAGCTGGATGGAGCCCAACAGAATGAAACTGAATGATGCAAGGATCTCAAGATATGTTATTCAAGAACATGACAAGCAATTTTGCTTTGGGGGGTTCATTGAACTGAGATAGAACAAAACTCAATGGCCAAAGACATCTGTCAGATTCATGGGAAGCACAGACGGAATACAAGAACTGGACTTGTAAGTCTACATCTCAATAGCAAAATGGATTGCTATGTACTGTAGCTGTTGATTATGTCAGTTTAAGGGGTATGTAAATAAAACAAACAATACATTTGGCAGGTAGCACTCATGAAGATGATTCAAATAACCGACTTTATTAAATCTGAAAGACTCTACTAAGAAACACAGAGGACAAATGCAATCCATACATTAACAAGAACTGACAGAGAACTGAACAGAACCAGGGGTATAAATACACAGGAGGTAACAAAAGAACTCAATTAGACACAGGTGATGATAATCAGTAACTAGGGAACAAACTGGCCCACACTAGGAAACTAGGTCAATGTATGGACAGAGCACACAGGCAAACAAGAACAGGGAAAACAGAACAAAAGCACAATAAAACTAAACCAAAATAGATCATACATCTTACATTACCCTCCGGGAAGTCACGTCCTCATGCCATAAACAGTCCAACAGAGAAGGGAGGACAGGGGCTCTGGAGGAGGACACAGAGCAGGCAAAGGGCAGAAAATTAGGGGAAATAAAACAGGAAGAGACCAGGGCTGCGTTTCCCAAAAGCATCGTAAGCTTAAGTTGATCGTAGCTCCATTGAAAGCAATGGAGCTATGATCAACTTAGGATTACGATGCTTTTGGGAAACGCTACCCAGTGCAGTGATGACAGTGGGCGGAGCTAGGGAGGAGCCAGAAGCAGGAGTAGGACAGGACATAGGTCAGTAGGGCAGGTTGACGGGCCAAGGTGGAGTGACGGGATCAAAGGCTGGAGGTGGAGCTAGGATATCCTCTTGACTAGGTGGAGCTGGAGTCCGGAAGACCCACACAGTAGAATGGTGTCAGAGAAGGAGCTGAGGGAACCAGCGGAGGCAGAGATTGGCTGACTTTGAAGAGGGGGTGGGAGAGGCAGGAGACTTCAAGCTAGGCAGAACCAGCAGGGGCACAGGAAAAGTTGAGCTGTCTCACCCTCAGTGGTGGGTGGGATCTACCTCAATTCCCTCAAACTCCACTAGTAATCCCACAATGCCATATGATGTTGCTGGCTCACACAACTGGTCAGACATTTTGTGAGGCTTGGTTTCCAGGGTGATGGCTTTCTCAGTCCTCAACTCTTGCACAGCAATGGCTGGCTGGCTGGGTCTGGAGTGGGGCTGGTGATATCCTCCACTGGGCAGATGGTGTATGGCCTGCAGTTAACTAGCACCAACTCAACGAACATGGCAAATGTCTCCCGAGGACCGACAGATGCAGGCGTACCTTTGTGCGGTTGTTAAGGCTGACAAGTTAGAAAATGCATAGTGAGCGATCCGGGAAGTTCATTTGGTAAAGTTGTAAAAGTTCTTCTGGTATGGTCCTCGAGGGATTGCTGCTCCTGCTTTAAACATAGCAGCTGTACGTCTGGTATGTCCATTTTTTCAGTAACTAAGGGAACAAACTGGCACACACTAGGGAACTAGGTACATTTACAATGACAGGGCACACAGGCAACCAGGAACAGGGAAAACAGAGCATACACAATACAATATTGACAGTGAAAGACACTTTTTGTGATGTCTATCCAATGCTGTATTACATAAATTTAATATATTTACAGTATCCTTATTTGGACAATTTTCTCACCAAATTTTGATACATGTGATTATTTTTCAGCATAGTATGTAATTAGTTTGATCACAATTTCCATTGCTTAACAATCCTTGTTAAAATCAGTATAGTATATTTCCATTATGTGCAGGCATGAACTTAACTTACACTTACATGAAAAACTAACTCAAACCTGTTTAAAAAAAAACAACAGTTTGGGTCATGTTGGGTAGGAGACCTCCAGTATAAATGCTTTAAATTGTTCAGATGTCCCATTTTCTGACCCTAGACAAATTGCTTATGGCTTTTAGTTTATGTTGTGATCTACAGTAACACTGATCTTTAATTTTTAACATCTGATTCTGATTAAACTGTAAAGATATATGTGTTACACTAGGCCTCCCATGGAGGTATATGGTTGGCATGATTTGGACAGCCATGCTGTGATAGCAAAGAGTACATGAAGAATTTGTCTGGCCAATCAAGCATCTTGCCGTGGGGCACGTAAAGGCTAATCAGTGGCCCCTGGAGCCGACGTGCTTTTGGGGGTGATGTCATAGTAGAGCTGATGTAGAATGTCTGTTTTATTGAAACATGTGCGCATGTGATGAGGATCTGGTGCACAGTTCCCAAATGGAGACTGAACTTTTATGCTTACGTAACAGTCCGATGATTCAATGCTAAAATTTTCCATGGTGTCAGAGTTTGGCTCGTTTGTAGGTGACAGTTAGTCCTTGCAGGTAGATGCTATAACTATATTATGGCAGAAAAATTACTTTCTCCATTGACAGCTATTCAAATGTGGCAATGTACTGAGACAAAATATTATTAATAATAAACTTAAGCAATAAGTTTATTTAAGCAATTTATTTAAAAAAAAAAAAAAAAAAGTAAGCTACATATATAATTTTGTATGAACTGGACACTTTCCTTTGGCTCCAGAGTAATTAATTACATGGCATTTGAAACTCAGGTGACTGCCTTAAAGGATTAGTTCACTTTGAAATGAAAATTAGCCCAACCTTTACTCAACCTCAAGCCATACTAGGGTGTAAATAACTTTCTTCTTTCTGATGAACATAATTGCAGAAATATTAATAAATACCCTGACGTATCCAAGCTTTATAATGCCAGTGATAGGGTTCAATGAGTATGAGCAGAACAAAGTGCTTCCATCCACATCCATCCATCATAAATATGTGCTCCACATGGCTCCGGAGTGTTAATAAAGGCCTTCTGAAATGAAGCTATGTGTTTGTGTAAAAAAAAAAAAAAATCCATATTTAAACAAGTTATGAAGTCGAATATCGAGCTTACGGAATATCGAATACAGAAGGCGGTCTGGCGGAAGCTCGATATTTGATTTCATAACTTATGGTTTAAATATGGATTTTTTTTTACACAAACAGATCACTTCGCTACAGAAGGCCTTTATAAACCTAGGATGGCTTGAGGGTGAGTAAAGGTTGGGCTAATTTTCATTTCAAAGTGATCTAATCCTTTAAAATGTTTTGGAACTGAGTGCCCATGAGCAAAGATGGCAGTAAGGGAAGCATGTTCCAGTCGAAAAACTGCCATTAAAATACTAACCAATAGCTTTCTCCGGTATTATAGGGATTTCCCACTTAGGACAATTTAAGAGCTTGTTACATTAAGCAGGTTACACAATTGTGTGTACATGTAAATGCTAGTTCTTGTTAGTATTTGCTTTGTGGGGGCACCTTTAAAAGTCAGTTTCTAAAAGAAATGCCATGTGATAAAGGGAATTCCCTATTTTACAGTTCCACAGACAATAACAGAATTCATTTGTTTACAATTCCTGTCACTTCCCATAACTGTTGTGTCCCAGTTACAGTGCTTTTATCGAGGGAACACTGCATACTCTGAAATGTCAAATGCGTATGTATAGCTGTCTACCTCAGGCAATGATATGCAGGCCCTGAAGGATTGGCCCAATATGCATACAGCTTATGCATCGGATCCATATCAAGCAGTCTCATCTCATTCCGTCACAGAAGGCTTAGTTATTATATTCTCTGCCCTGCCAGGCTGTATGGCTTTGCCAGAGCCTGGAAAACAATTGTAGGGAGATGTCTGCAGAGATGTGGGGAAAGGTGGGTTGGCGTCTGACAGCCATGCTCAAAGATGAGAGTCTTTAATGCATGGCTCAGGGGACATGCCATACCAGGGGAAGAGAGGCGGTGAGCGCTGATGTTGTTTCATCTGTTTTTGACCTGTTGAAGTGTTTACTTGCATACGGCCAATCCACGATGTGTGACAGAGGGGTGATGTTGACTGTCGTTTCGTTTGCGATGTGAGAGCTGTGGTGTGATTCGGTTATTAGTGGTATATTCAGGTGCACATTTAAATGACACAGGGAGCAGATAGAGCTAACTAATAGGGGCATGACTAAAAATGCACTTCCACTTGCTTTGGACACATTGCTTGACAAAATCAGCATTGTTCAATAAGCTGTAATTCACCAGACATGTTGTTCAGTCTCCCATGTGCTCTTGCAGTTCACCAGTGATTTAGATGCTAATAGAAGATGCCAAATGCAATACTCACTATAGCAGATGCCAAATACAATGTTAACATCAGCAAAATTAAAGGTGAAGTGTATACTTTTGCAAAATATTTTCTCCTGTAAAACTGAATGTGTTGAGACAACGAAAGTAAGCCACTTCCTGAAAGCTATAGCACATTGCTGTTTGAGTGTTTAACATGTCAACTTCTTGTTAAATCAATGGCACAATTATTTCATAATATATAATTTACCAAGGACCAATCTTTTTTCTCTCTATTTCTCTTTTAATAATAATAGTTTTGGCCATTCTTTGATGTCACAGGATAGTGGCTACTAAATGGCTGCATTAATAAGTGTGTGTAGTCTTGTGTTGCCATGAGCAAATCAGCACTGTTATGACCTTATTTTTCCTGTGGCTCTAGTAATTAGTAACATGGCATTTATGGCTCAGGTGAGGTGCAATACCCTGGCAGGCCAGCCACACACATTCTACCAACACAACATTTAAAAAAAAAAAAAAAATCCATTTGGTACATCTAGTGGTTCAGAAATTACGCTTTCACCTTTAGGGGAATGTTTGATTTAAGATATTACAAACATTTTGGATATTTAGGATCCTTAATAATATAATATAAAATAAAACACAGCATTTAAAAAAATACAGGACTGTTGGAAATGGAACACAGCAGGAGTCGTTGACTAAAGCGTGACATGTATAGTGAGGTGGATTCTTTGTCTAGTGTGTTTAACACTGTACATATGTCAAAGCTTTCACCCCGCTGAAAAAAAAAAAAAGAAAAAAAATCTTTGCTTTTCAAGTGGCCGCTTGAGCATTCCACTTTGCGTTTCCTGTTGGAGGAATTGTGCATACGGCTGATGGGAAATGATGTGTGCTCTGCAGAGAAACAGAAACTTCTCTCACTGCCTGCTATCCATCATGGATGTCGCACTCAATGTTAACTTTTTCAGTCCATCTGTCTCCAGCGAGTTTGCTTTCTGCACACTATGAGCTGCTCTTTTCATTTGCCTGCTCTCAGCTCAGCCTCACTGTGTTAATGGACCAAGAAGCCAAATAAATAAATAAATTTTGCCACAGTTGCAATTTGTCATGCATTTGTGATATATAATCATTAGAATATATCAGCCATTGCCTAGCATTTTTTGGACATGTACAAAGAGTTTTTTTTTTTTTTTTTTTTTTAATATTTGTCTTTTGTTGCGCTGAATAGACTGAGCTGAATATGTCTGCGAACCTGATCTTGTGAGAAAAAGCAACTATTTTCCGGAGTGGCACGTATGAATTTGTGGCATGTGATTTGTATGGAAATGTATAATTTTTAGAAAAATGTAAGCATGAAAGTCCATGCCTAACCCCACCCCTAAACCTAACCATAAGCATATAAGCAGATAACAATAACCAAGCAGATCCTACGAAAATGTAAAATTGAGTGTACGAATAAGCCACAAATTCACCAAAACGGTTACAAATTGACACGTGTTGTCTTCAAAATAAAGTTCATATTTAGTACAGTAACACTCCTGCAAAAATGACAATTTAGACAATCTCATAAATCTAAAAAAATACACATTTTCCAGTAGAATCAATGCTTTGTATTTTAACATAAACGTTAAGGTTTTCAGCTGCTTGACTTACTCTAACCATTTTTTTAACAACATCTAAGGAATGAGTCTTATGGTAATGAATTCTGACAACTGGGTTTAATTGTATTGGATCTGGAACATTTATTTAGTATATTATTTACTCTGTACCTAATTTCCTAATGACTTTGTGTGGGCGACAGTGTAAGACTGGTTTGTTGACCCCTATATCTTAAAAAAACAAACAGTGAATTTAAATTTAAAAACAGGCACAGGTCATCAACGATTGGATTAATATTTATAAATGAAACCCCTGGGTGCTATAACTCGGTATACATTCCACATTCATTATATTCTTTAGGGAATATTTGTTTTACTGTAATTACTTAGCATTACAACTGCTCTTATGATCAAACTTTAGATTAAAGATGAAGATGTTTGTGCCTGATGTTGTAACCCCACCCCCCATCTAACTCTGCAATTGATTGTTCTCATGGAAAGTTCAGGCTCACTGACTGCACTGGGATGCAGAAGATCCCGCAGAAGAAAAAAAGATGGTCCTCTGTGCCATTGTTCTAAATGAACAGTTCAGGGTTATTTGCTTTGCTTTGTGCTGCTTATGAAGTTGTTTCCCAGGAATTTCTAGGCAGATCATTGCCATTTGGAATGTGCTGTGCAGCCTTTAGTTGAGAAATAATTTCGAAGACACCACAGAGTGCTGCAGTAACACAAAACAGGTAATGAATCAAACAGTACCATAATGTACAGCATTATGAATACATAAACAGATATACATGCAGGTAATAATAGGACAATCTTATTATTATAGTCTTATTTCTACTTTTTAAAGTTTTGGATATATATTATGAAATAACATGATAAGTATGCTAAAGAAAATAAATACTTAAAGATGTGATATACGTATAAAAAGGTACATATTGAAGGTATTTTATTCTTGATGAATTGTTTTGCTCATACTTTTTTAACAAAATAGAAGTGGTTCTGTTAAAACAGCTTGATACATAACTGTTAATATGTAACCTCATGTTATTTTTAAACATGTATGCATTTCAATTTTAAGTATAATGTAAATGCTAAATGCTAGTTCTTGTTAGTACACTGCTTAAAAAAATTAAAGGAACATTTTTTAATCAGAGAATAGCATCAAGTCGGTTAAACTCCTAGGATATTAATCTGGTCAGTAAATCAGGGGTTGTAAATCAGTTTCAGCTTCTTTGGTGTTAATGAAATTAACAACAGATACACTAGATCGGCAACAATGAGACGACCCCAAAAACAGGAACGGTTTTACAGGTGGAGGCCGCTGACATTTTTTTTTTCCCCCTACTCATCTTTTCTGACTGTTTTTTTAACTAGCTTTGCATTTGGCTAGGGTCAGTGTCACTACTTGTACCCTATAGGTTGCAGAGGCAGTCCAACTCCTCCGGGATCGCACATCAATACATGCCTTTGCCAGAAGGTTTGCTGTGTCTCCCAGCACAGTCTCAAGTGCATGGAGGAGATTCCAGGAGACAGGTAGTTACTCTAGGAGAGCTGGACAGGGCCCTAGAAGGTCCTTGACCTCCAGCAGGCCACTGGTGTGAATGTCTCTGACCAAACCATCATAAACAGACTTCATAAGGGTGGCCTGAGGGCCCAATGTCTTCTAGTAGGCCCTGTGCTCACTGCCCAGCACCGTAGAGCTCGACTGGCATTTGCCATTGAACACCAGAATTTTCAGGTCCGCCATTGGGGCCCTGTGCTTTTCACACATGAGAGCAGGTTCACCCTGAGCACATGTGACAGACATGAAAGAGTCTGGAGAAGTCGTGGAGTACATAACCGATTTGGTGGTGGGTCAGTGATGGTCTGGGGAGGCATTTCCATGGAGGGACGCACAGACCTCTACAGGCTAGACAATGGCACCCTGACTGCCATTAGGTATCGGGATGAAATCCCTGGACCCATTGTCGGATCCTACACTGGTGCAGTGGGTCCTGGGTCCTCCTGGTGCACGACAATGCCCGGCCTCATGTGGCGAGAGTATGCAGGCAGTTCCTGGAGGATGAAGGAATTTATGCCATTGAATGGCCCCCATGCTCGTCTGACCTAAATCCAATAGGACACCTCTGGGACATTATGTTTTGATCCATCCAATGCTGCAAGGTTGCACCTCAGACTGTCCAGGAATTTCAGCAAAATGGACAAGTCTGCTGCATCATTTTTCACTTTGATTTTCGGATATCTTTGAATTCAGTACTCTGTTGGATGAAAATTTTCATTTCCATCAAACAATGTGGCATCCTTTCGTTCATTACACATTACCCAGTCAATATCAGTATAGATATCCAGCATGATATTTTTCCCCATTGAGATCTGATGTGTTTTCAAAGTGTTCCTTTAATTTTTTTTTTTTTTTTTTTTTTGAGCAGTGTATTTGCTTTGAGGGGGCACCTGTAATCTGCTTGCGCTTCTAAAGTCAGTTTCTAAAGGAAATGCCATGTGATAAAGGGAATTCCCTTTACAGTTCCACAGGCAATAACAGAATTCATTTGTTTACAATTCCTGTCACTTCCCATAACTGTTGTGTCCCAGTGGGAGCACTGCATAATTCCCTACTATATAGGAGTGAAAAACATACATTTCATGCATATGACAAAATAAGTATATCTGAATTCACAGAACTCATAAAAGAGTAGGCAAAAAGTACCCAAATGACCTACTATTTCTGGCGAGATTCTGAAGTGTGCTTGCAATGGACACTTTACTATCCCATGAGGATACAGGAGAGGATTTATGAATGACAGTGAAGCGACGCAACTGATGCTGGTAGGTCACATAATAATGACAGTATGGTGAATGTAGTTCATACTACACTGTATAGAACATACTTTTTTAGCAGTTGTGAAGTAATTACTTATTCAAAATAAGTACCTACTTAAAAGAGTATGCAATTTCAGACTCAGCCCAAGTGTTAAACATTCTGCATTGTTGTCACATGATCTCAGAATATGGCATGTTTATTCTTGAAAGCCATTCAGACATCAATTTGGAAATAATAACTGTAATTTTTCATTTTGAATTACTTTAAAAATATCTAATCAATATATCAGTCAAAAATAGATGTTATCATGGTGTTATCAGGGCTGTAATTACTTTGCATTCATCCATCACACTGGAAATGAAAGGTCAGGTTAACCGTTTTATGCTGTGGTATAAGCATATCTGTTGTATACTGATCTTTTTGGCAAATTTAATACTCTATTGTATGTCAGTGGTTCTCATACCTCTCAAAACAGAACATGCCATATATTAATTAATATCCTGTATTTTAGGTAAAGATTCTGCTGAAAAAAATACACCAGACTGGCCTTTTGCCGATCTGTAAGAGTTCTATCAGAGCAGCATCCAAAACATACAAACACATTATTTTGCAAATCATTAAAAATGTTGAAATTCAATTCAAATCCAATAATGCCTAATAATAACTATATTTAGGAGCAATGTGTGTGCAATGTTCTAGTCTTAAAACATCCATCTCTTCAGAAGAGCTTTGAACTTCTATGTCTGGTTTTGTTCATGAATTCAGATAAAAGCAGGAAATCAAGCTCACAGACTTTGAAGGCAAACAGAATTAATCTCGCCTTGTGTTGATCAGCCCAGTTTTTGGCCTCTATCTTTTTTTCACATGGGAATAAAATTATGGTGCGCTCACTTGTAGGTGAACATTGCCTACTACTGCACTTTACTATACACTGCAGAAAGAGTGAATTTACATTTACATTTAATCATTTAGAAGACGCTTTTATCCAAAGTGACTTAAAAATGAGAACAATAGAAGCAATAAAATCAACAATAGTGCAACAATACCTGAGTGGTGTGACAAGTCGCAGTTAGTCTAGAACAGTATGAATAAAAAGGTTTTTTTTTTATAAATAGAATAGAATAGTATACTATGTGTTAGTATTAACGGGTCAAGTACGATTAGTATGGAAGTATGCCATTCTGAACACAGCCTCTGAAACTCAGCAGGTAAGCTTTTTCAGATGTACGATTGTGTTTGTTGAATCTCAGGTTTGATAATTGATTTGCAGATAAGTGGCTGAAAACATGCCTGTAAAGACTGTCAACTTGCATGAGTAATAAAATAGTGCTCTTGCATTTGGTCCATTATATTTAGCTACTGCTTTTGTAATATTTCTCCAGTCACAGAGTCAGGTTACCATGGAATTTTTGAAAACAGTTCGTTTCTGGCTGAATGCAGTCTTTCTCACAGTATTTGCTGCACGCACATTAAGCATAATCGTCTGTCTACCTCATACAGCGCGTTCCCGAGCAGATTTCCATAGATTACACACTAAATTGCATTTTGGAAAGGAGCCACTGAAGGATATGTTGTTTTCATTGGCTCTGTCTCACACCCTTAGAGCCGGACAGCTCACTAAAGCCAACTGACAGTAGACACTCAACTCATATGTAAAACATACACTGAAGCTGTGGCCGCTTAGGAAAAGTAAGTTGCTTGAATGGGCCTACACTGTAAAAAACCCAACGTGAAAAAATTTCAAATAACTGGTTTTGTTGTGTTGGCTCAGCAAAAATCTATGAAAACGTCAGTACAACTATGTTTAATACACTTACTCAACACAATCCAGGTGTTTTTCCATAAACTTAAAACGATTAGTTTTGTGAACAAAGCTTTGCAAGTTCAGCCAAAAAACTTCTGCTAACTTATTTATTTGAATTAAGTCAATCTCATTTAGGGAACTGCCCTCCCATAAGCAAATGCAAATTTTAGAATAAAATGCAACCATTTGGTTATGGTACAGTGAAGAAAAATTGGTGTTTAGTTATTTTACTTATTTATAAATTAGTTTTATAATTTAACTCAGTTAAATGAGCTTAATGTATAATTGTAAATTAATAGTAATTGAATAGTATTATTGTAAAATAATGAAAATAATTAATATTAATAATAATTATTAAAAATATTATATAAATTATTTATGTTGTTATTGATATTATTATTATTATTATTTATTATTATTATTATTATTATTATTATTATTTAAAGTATGGCTACTGTATACATTTACATTTACATTTAGTCATTTAGCAGACGCTTTTATCCAAAGCGACTTACAAATGAGAGTAGTAGAATCAATTAAATCAACATGAGAACAACAGTATGTAAGTGCTGAGTGAAGTCACAGTTATGTCAGTAAAGTGCTCATAGCGAATTTTTTTTTTTTTTTTTTTAAATAAATACACAGATAGGAGAAGAATATTAGTCAAGGTAAGTGCTACTACTACTGGGTCAAGTGCTGACGAAAAAGATACGTCTTTAGCATTTTTTTGAAAATGGCTAGAGACTCAGCTGCTCGGATAGAGCGTGGTAGGTCATTCCACCAGCCAGGAACAGTCACGGAGAAGGTCCGTGAGAGTGATTTTGTGCCCCTATGTGATGGCACCACAAGGCGCCGTTCACTTGCAGAACGCAGGTTTCTGGAGGGCGCGTAAGTATAAATAATATTATAATATTAATAATAATATTAATAATATTATTTTACAATGATAATAAAATTAGCATAATAATAATAATAGAGGGTCATGCTGTTATGTTTTCCCTTAATGCTTTAACATGAAATCAGGGTGAAATGATGATAGCTGGCAGCACCTCAAAAAAAAAAAAAAAAAAAAAAGGCTAAACATAAGTTTTATGTAATTGATTTCCATCCATTTGGATTACATAGTTTTTACATAAACAAACTAATAAACTTAATGTGATTCATATTTGTAAGTCATATGTAAATTAAATAGGTAAGATTTATCTAAGGCTACGTCCACACGAAGCCGGAGCTTACCCTAAACCGATCTTTTTTTTTTTCCTCGTCTCAAAAAATATCTGCGTCCACACGAAACCACTGAAACGACTCAAAACGATGTAGTATACATGCCAGACCATTATGTGGCGCTGTAATTCTGCCGCAGAAATGCACTTAAAGCAGCGAAGAAGACTTGGAGCATGCGCATAAACCTTGCGCGCTGAATACAAACTTTAGCAAAGCTTAGAAATAACACTTTATTTTGGTTCAGTAGCTTCTGCAGCACGAACACAAGCATGTAGAGTCGGCTATTGCTGTTGTTGGTGGTGTTTTGTGGTGTTAGCGCGTCTGACTAGTGGGGTGATGACGTCATCGTTTCAGAAAATATACGGATTGCCCCGTCCACACGACAACGCCAAGCCGGCGTTTTCAAATTTTTCCACTCTGGCACCCGGTTTCAAAAAATACCGGTTTCACCTTTCGAAAATGCCGGATCCGTGTGGACGAAACGCCTATCCGATAAAAAATTTGTGCGGTTTCACTGAAATGCGTCTCCGTGTGGACGGGGCCTAATAGTATGTCCAGGCTATATAACACTGCTTAGTGTTCATGTGTTTGCACACTACTGAGTTAAAGTACCATTGAAGCAGTGTCAGAGTTAATGAGATAATTAAGTGATTAATTGAGTGATGATTGAGCATTATTGAAGACACCTGATGATAACAAGCAGAATCACCAAAGGAGAAAATCACAATTTTTAAGCCACCATCGTGGTTTTCTTTAGTTGGACTCTTGACCCTTGACTATTTCATATTATATTTTGTTTGGGCTGTTGTAACAGCTAGTCAAGCAAAAAAAAGATGATAAGGTGGTGTTGGTTATGTTTTGTGCCCCTATTAAGCTTTTTTGAGGTTCTTAATTTTGTTTTGGAGGTCTCCTTCAATACATTTACGTACAAGATCAAAAAAATTCTCTCAAAAGAGTCTTTTGTTCAAAGATTCAGTCTCTCTGAATCCCTCCTTTCCTCGAGCCTACTGCTCTGATTGGTCAGATGGCCCAGTCTGTTGTGATTGATCTACCATTTACAGCACATGTTGGAAATGAAACGCCTACTACCATATCTGAATTTCAGCTCCAGAGGCTTCCTCAGTGTTTGTATACACAGTGATACAAATAATAACAATGTCGTTGATTTTACCATATCAGTTCTAGCGCTCAGTCCTCAGTGCATGCAAAGTAGATTTGCAGCGCTGAAAACAGCATCTTCTTCTCAGTGTCTTAATACAATAAATACTGATACAAAAAACAAACAAACAAACAAAAAAAATAACAACTTAAATTTATTTATTTTTCTTGACATGAATTTTTTTCTGATTCTGTTTAGGGCAGGTTCATGTTGCACTTTAAAAATTGTTAGTGATTTTAACAGTAAAAGACTGCTATGGAGAAAAAGTTAATTGGTTTACAGAAAGTTTCCGTACTATATACAGTAAATAACTATAATAGATCTAATTACTTAAATAAACATTTAATGTAATTTTACAGTAAAATACCGTTACATTTACAGTTTTTGGTAGCGAAAAATTACAAGTCATTGTATAATTTACAGTGAAAAACCATGAATTGACATTCCAAAAATTCCCTGCGTGACACTTCACATTTGATGTATTTTCGGTGAAATAACTCTTTCTTCTTCATTTTTTTCTAATAAGTTATGTACATTAGGGTTTTATGTTACATCTAATTTTGTTAAATTAATGTTTGTTGCATTTTTTTAATTTCATGTGTTACCATGATGGTCTTTAGTGTTTGTGTGAATGACACTGGGTGTACGTTCTATATATTAGTATTGTCCTTCTCAGCTTGTGGAAATCTGTTTGTGATGAACTTTGATTCATCATGTGATTTTCTTCACCACTGTGTTATTGGTGGTTGTCAGTGTACTACAAACATATAAAACATATTAGTAAAAAAGTATTAGTTAGTTCTTCAATAGGTTGGTAAATTAACATTATATCAGTTAATGAAATATATATATATATATATATATATATATATATATATATATATATATATATATATATATATATATATATATATATTTACCATAAATTTAACTGTTTTTTTATAGTGTGTAAAATACATTTTTATGAACTATAATTATTACAATATAAACCTTTAAAGTATATGGTTTTGAACTGTAAAATAGACAGTAAACTAAAGGTGATGATACACGGGGCAACTTTTTGAGCAATGTTGCCGGGCAATGTTGCCGAGCAACGTTGCTTGGGCACTTTCCCGTTGAGAATGAGCAACAAATTTATATCTGGATACGTTAGATCGGTTGTGGGCAATTTTTTGAGATCCTCCAATCAGAATGTTAGCAGCCGATCACGTGACCGGTTCGGAGATTTCAGAAAAAATTCAAACAAGATGGCGGCCTCTCAGCGGCAGTGGAGCGGAGAAAAGGAGTGTGAACTTTTATCTTTTTACGCTAGTAAGTTGTCATGCGTCAACCCAAAACAGGGAATTTACCTCATATATTCCTAAAATACCAACAACTGTCCGAAAGTAGTGTATGCTGTAATGAAGCTATTGAATGATTTCAGTTAAATACTAAAATGACGGTATTTTTCAACGTCTGTAGTAGCGTAGGCTGTAGGGCGTTTGACATTTGAATAGCTTTTGATGCGATCGACGCGGGTTCGAATCCGCCTTTTGCCGAACTCGGTCTTCTCCCTTTTCCTGTCACAAATCAGATCGAAAGGAATTTATTTTTAATAAAAATGAAGAAAATATTTGATAAGTTGAAATAAAGTGCCTAATAAGTGTTTATAATAAAGTATTTATTGAGTTGGCAATAGATTTGCTCCTCTCTGATTGGTTGCTACCAACTGTCTGTTTCCCTAATTAGTTGCCCTGTGTCTCATCAGGTTGCCCGTTGACGGCAACATTGCCCAGCAACATTGCTCAAAAAGTTGCCCCGTGTATCATCACCTTAAGTGATGTCCCGTAAAACCTAAAACGTTGCTACCGTAATTTTGCAGTAAAGTTCTGGCAACCACGGCTGCATTTTTTTTTTTTTTTTTTTTTTTTACAGTATGAAGAGCCACTAACAAAGTAATCTATTTACACAATATTCTCTCTCTTAAAATGTATGCAAGTATAAATGTCAGCGTCATACATGTCTTAAGGATTGAAGTCTGTTGGATAAAACAAGAGCTTATTGATGCAATTCAGTTAGTCTGCATGTGTTCCCGCAGTTACTCCTAATCGGAGGCTTCCATAAATATTTACGCTGAGTTATGCTTCAACACGTTTAATGGTGCAATGAAAAAATATTTAGTAGTGCATAAGCTGCAACTTAGTGCCCATTTACGTCAAAACTAGGCTAAGTTACGCACAGCTGGTGCAACCGGCCCCTTGTGAATCATGTGGTGTTGGTTTAAAAAGTACTTTTGTGCTGCAGAATATTAGTGTGTTGCATGATCACTATCTGAAAAGTAGTGAAAAGGTCTTAGTGTTTCAAAAAACATTAAAAAGCTTTATTAACATTCCATTTCTGCTTGTGCTATATGTGAAAATGTCAAAAATTAAAACAAATGCAGATGGAACTTCACTGCCTGGAAAATAGTAAAACCATGTCTTAGTGTTTAAAAAACATTAAAACTTTCTTGGAATTCCAAATCAATGATTGTTACTGGTTGCACCGCCTGACAGCCCTGAGTTCTTCTATTCTCCTTGATCTTTAACTTCTTCCTTTCTTATTATGACCTTATTTTCTGATGTTATTTTCATTAACATCAATACTTTCTGGATAAGGTAGCTTTTCCTCTCTGTCTATAAAACTTACTAACATAAACCTAAAACACATGCAAAAAGGTTATTATAATGCCTGCCAGTATTGAACAATAGTGCAGCTATACATAAAATCTATCCCCTAACTGGACTTTGTCATTTATGCATAACACACAGATTTTTTGGTATTTGAGTAATTGAATTTACAAAATGTGCAATACAAATGGACAAAAACTTTAAAAAACATGTTTGGATGTACAATGTTTTTTTTTTTTTATTATTGAATTTACATGTATTTCCTATTCTAAAATGAACTCACAATGGAACCTTGACAGCATATTACCAAAAATGTCAAGCACATGGCACATACATTTTAATTTTTTGGCTGTGGGGATGTCATATGATAATACTGAAAAAAAATAAAATAATAAAATAAAATAAAATTAAATTAAATTAAATATATTTTTGGATGAATATTATTATTGTAATTTAAATGTGATTTTATCTGCATCTTTTATAAATGACAAAACACCACAGAGGGATATATAAATACCAAACATTATACAGTGACTGTAAAAAGCTGAAATGTGATGCATGGAATTATAATAAACACCCTTATTAATTGAAGAAAAAAACAAAACATAGTATTATCAATAAAATAATAATGTAATCAGTAAAGGTAGACATTATATTAAGAGACATGTATGACCTATTAGCTAAATTATGCATTAATAACCAATGTTGGAACTGAAGTAGGTACCATGTTAATTACAGCCATAAAAAAAACTACCTGCAGTTTGTCAAAACTTGTCCAAGATATGACTACCTGAGAAAATATCCTGTAGACAGAACCAAACTGGCCACCATTGTATGTGGGTTGGTGAGGTGTGCATATGATTGCATATGAGCACAGGGCGTGCAGAGCCATTTAGATCCTCTGACAAGGTTTAGCTCCCACACCTTTAGATATTGATTTTATGCCCAAGCCCAGCTAATATTCACAGATTCACAGTGGAGTTTTTGTCAGGCCTTTAGTACAGAATATTTAGTGCTCTAGATCAGTGATTCTGAACAACGGGTGCATGTACCCCTTGGGATACTAAAGCAGGCTCCAGGATGTGCAGTACATGGAAAGATGTTATTTTGTTTTGTTAAAACTATTCAACAGAAATGAAGCCTTTTTATGGATTTACATTAAAAAATTACAACAAAAAAAGGGGAAATTTACAGATTAACACATTCACTTACTCATATGACTCCTCATTTCCACAATACAACACTCTTTCCTTATTTTGTAACGTCAAATGTCTCAGCCAATTGCACTGATCTCAAATTAAATGCAGTTTAAAAATATACCAGATTATATATTTCTGCTTCAATTTTGAAACTTGCAAAACAATTTCAGTAATTTTATTAATTATTTTTTTTTTATCATTTATTATATTTTCCTTTTTCATATTTATCTAGTACTTAAGATATATAACTCAATTTTATTTTATCTTTTATCTTTCTCCCCCTCTCTCTCTCTTTATCATGCGCTCCACCGTACCACTTTCCAAATGGGCTGTATTGACTGATTCTCCTAATGATGTTCCTAAGGGAGGACCTGCTATGCTAAAGGGTGGACATGTAACCATGAGCTTCTGGATTTTTTAGGGTCATTAAAATAACAGAGGGCTTTCCTTTTGTTGAAGAGAAAGAGGAAACTGCAATTTGTCAAAGTTTTAGCACCACTATGCCATTAATTTACATATAGTCCAACTGTCCCTAATGATTAATGTGCTCTTCAAGACACAAACTAGAGCTTACAAATGATTTCACCCTTCAGGAAAGCTGAGCAAAAGTGTTTTCATAAAAGGCAGTATTATCACATGGAAGATAAATGAAGAAGACCACTGGACTAAAAATTACAATACAGGGTTGATATGATCTAAAAATGATATTGTGTTTACAAGCTTTGGTTATTAAGGGCATGTAGTCCGTTTTCTGTGCTCAGTACACAAATGCAACTAGTTTTTCTTTAAATTCAGCACAATTATTAGTGATAGTATGTTCACTTATGCACAACATGAACATAAACTTTTGCGTGTGGTAATTTGATTTGTAATACTATACATAATATATAACATTATAAGCTTTTGTATACTAATAAAATGTATAGGATAAAAATAATATGTCCACTTCAGTTGTGGCAAAACAAGCAAAAAGTACGGCTGAAGTTGCCTTTCTTTTCAGTTTTGCACATAAGACAAACACCTTCCTCATGTATTCTCACATGAATTTCAGCTACAGACTGAGAGAGTGCAGAGGCCTTTGTGAGAGTGATTGAAATTGAGCTGAACTCATAGAAAACTGAAGGCGTGTGAGGATTGTATGTGAATCTTGTCTCTCCTGAGTGGATGTCCACAGGTCCCTCTCATCTGCTCAAGAGTGGAGTGTGAAATATCACACACCCCAGAGCTCCCTGGAGACCTGATGTCTGATGTAGCTCCTTTAAGACCTGACATTTACAACAACACAGTAGATGGACAGATCAGCTGTCATACAAAAGAACTATGGACACCCCAACATATTCATTACAGTATAACAGTATAATTCATTAATTCACACAAATATATAATGTGTGTGTGTGTTTGTGTGTGTGTGTGTGTGTGTGTGTGTGTGTGTGTGTGTGTGTGTGTGTGTGTGTGTGTGTGTGTGTGTGTGTGTGTGTGTGTGTGTGTGTGTGTGTGTGCGTGTCCGTGCGCGTGTGTGTGTGTGTGTCTGCCAGTCAAAATGTTGACATCAGGGATATTCTTTTAAATCTTGCTTCAGTTCTTAAAAAAAGACATAAACAAATGTGTGCCTCTAGATTTGATAGCTTGAGATTGTTTTTTGGTCACCTCACAATCTCCATACTTCTATTATGTATTTTCCACATTTTAGAGTAATTAAAATTAATGATCCAAACTTTTGACTTTATACTGCTTATTAATGTTAGCATTATAAAATGCATCATTGTGTAACTCTATATTAAAGTCAAATGAAGATAAAGACGATCAGGAATCAAAATTAAAGTGAATATTTATTGATGAACTCGGAAGCGCATAGGATAGAGCAAAACAAAACACTTTGTGGATTGTGGATTACTTTAATGATGGATGGATGTACTTTTTTGGACTTCAAAACCATTCACTATCATTATAGAGCTCGGAAAAGCAATGTTATATTTTAGATTTTAATTTTATAACATAACTCCTAGGATGGTTTAAGGATAATTTTTATTTTTGGATGAACTATCCCTTTAGTGTGATTATGTCTGTCCACTTGGCAGCCATTTTGGTGGCTCATTTGAATGGTGGCTCTATGGTGGCCCAGTAGTGCACAACACAACACAATTAAAAAAGCAAACATAA
The DNA here is from genome assembly GCF_024489055.1 of Chanodichthys erythropterus. Classification (NCBI taxonomy): domain Eukaryota; kingdom Metazoa; phylum Chordata; class Actinopteri; order Cypriniformes; family Xenocyprididae; genus Chanodichthys; species Chanodichthys erythropterus. The sequence goes on from NC_090226.1 coordinate 27,714,156, forward strand.
GTTCACAACACAACGAAATCGAGCCACAACACAATGAAATAAAGCCACAACAAAACGGAATAAAGCCACAACACAACGGAATAAAGCCACAACACAACAGAAATGCTCCTGACCACTAGGGGGCTCTCAGAGCTCGGTAATATTAGTATTCCTTGCCAATGTTCTATAAAGTCGACAGTCTTACAAAGATATCAATACCATGATTAGTTTTAAGTATGTAAACATTGTATATCGGCATGAAATATTAATTCAAAATCACTTGAGTGCACAATAGCTTCATAATTGTACCTGTGAATGATTTGACGAGCTACCACGGAGGAAGGGAACGTCTGACAATTCCATCAAGTGGTTAAAACTTATAATTTGTATTCATTACAATGACTTTGTTTAACATTTGAACATGTCTTTTTTTAAATGTTAAAAGTAATTGTAATGAAAACAAATTATACGATTTAACCACTTGGTGGAATTGTCAGACGTTCCCTTCATCATTCGCCGTGGTAGCGTGTCAAATCATTCACAGGTATAAATATGAAGCTATTGTGCACTCAAGTGATTTTGAATTAATATTTCATGTCGATATACAATGGTTATATACTGTTGAAACTAATCGTGGTATTCATATCACTGCAGACACTGCCGAATACTAAAAATACCGAGCTCTGAGAGCCCCCTATGGTCGGGAGGATTTCCGTTGTGTTGTGGCTTTATTCCATTGTGTTGTGGCTGGATTTCGTTGTGTTGTGGCTTTATTCCATTGTGTTGTGGCTCTATTTCATTGTGTTGTGGCTTGATTCCGTTGTGTTGTGGCTCGATTCCGTTGTGTTGTGAACTTATGTTTGCTTTTTAAATTTCTTTGTGTTGTGCACTACTGGGCCACCGTAGGCTCATTCATACAAGTGGATAGGAAAGGGCCAAAATCCTTAAATCAATTGCCAAGCTTGGGGCTCTTTAGTTCAAATCGTGCTTTTAAAAATATATTTGTCAGTATGGTCCGCTAATATGCATATGCATCATAGAGTATGGACTGTTGCAAAGACCATGTAATGTATTTGTAATGTTTTTGGATCATTATTAAAAAGCAGGAGTTGCTCTTAAAGAAGGTATGTTAAGTGCTTTTCCCATTTATTCTCATCAGTGTCTGACCTCTCATTCTTATGCTGTCTTTAGTAGCAATAAGTGCAGGGGTTACAAAGGATCTGATAAGTAAGATGAAGGAATGTGCTATGAAGGACACTGGAGAGGTTGGTTGGTTGGTTGGTTGGTTGGTTTTCAGAGTTTGGGGTTTTATATACATCACTTGGGCTCAGAGTAAGGGAGAGAGTCCACTTCATCTCAGCCAACCTCTGATTTACCTGGAGGACAATGTTAAGTTTAACCAGAAGTCTGGGAAGACTGAGCAATTAAATTTCAAAGATGGAGAGCCGCGTGAGCCAGTGGCCCTGAAGGCGTGAGAGAATAATGGTTCAGGAAGTGTCCTCAGGAGCAGCAGAACATCCGTTTATCTTCTACAGAAGTGACATCTGGTCTCTAAACTGTGGTCTGACAGTTTCCACACATAAATCTTTGGGCAGCGGAGGGGTATTATGACGTTTAGATTGTCTAGATAGTAAAAGGAACAAACAGATGCTTTACACAAGGAGCATACAAATCACTTCATCTCACAAATTCACCTGCAGAGAGACACTCTGGTCTTCAAACAGATGAGCCAACGCGCAACAAATCTGCTTGTTATTGCTTAAAATCACTTATGTTAATTATATAATTTGTCATCAGACTTAACAACTGAAAAAAAATAACATCAGGACGACACAAACACTTCAACAACATACTATGGAAGTATGTGAACACAAACAATTCTTGCTATGCAAGCTTAATTTTGTATGTTTGCATTCTGAAATGTCTCTGACAAGTCTAAGTCAAGTCTTTCAAAGACAAGTCTTTTCAAAGTCAAATCTGAAGTCTTTTAAAGTCTTTTGCATGCTAGTTTTATAAACATTGTCAGTGAGCATTGAATTTTATTTATTGTTCATACATTTCAATAGAGTCCAAGTGAAGTCTCAAGTCACTAGTGTATATATATAAACTGATTTAAAGTCTCCTTATATCCTGATAGCAATCACTATGTTAAACGGTCTAAATGCATTTTTATAAATGTATATCATCTGTGGAAGGTGTAGGACCATAAAACGTTCATCCAATTATTATATTCAGTTTGAATTAAATAATACGATGTCCTACCTGCCTATCAATGGCTGAATCCCAAATGGCACACTTCTATGCACTTTTGGTCTTGTGGACTTACAATGGTATCAGAAGGATGCTCGCGAGTGCCCCCTTTGCTGCCGCTATGCGCCCTCGATGCACACTTCAGCTAAGCCCGCGAGTCTGCGAGCTACGCAGACGACTTTGCTTGGCAGTCAAAGCGGAATTACGTCACATAAGTGTGGACTCCGTGAGGGTTTAGGGTGCCATTTGGGACCGGGCCATAGACAGACCTCAGTCAAGGAGCCTCAGACAAACAGCAGCCACCTTTTACAGTTCCTACCGAATCAAAACAACAAGCTCAGGCTGCGTTCATGCTAAAACTACTGTAATTACGAGTGTCACTTTAACTGGAGACTCGGAATTATGCAGTATCAACACCAAAATGAAACTGCAGCAGTCAGGTACAATCTCTCTAAGTTGTTTATGTTCATTATTACTGTAATTGTATGTGCTTTGAGACATGAGGTAGTTTAACGCCGTCTCTTGTGACACTTTGCCAAGAGCAGTTGTGTGTGTTCATGTGTTTTGGAGGAGGCGTGGCTTTGAACTGCGATTTGCAGCGAGGGTGGGTTTGTATGTTTTCAAGGCTAGCAGGCTAATGTTAGCATTTCTAAGATCACCTCTACACCTCTAACTGTGACTTGAATCTGAATGTCAGACTTGACTTTTCATGTCAGACCACATTTCATTGCATTCTAAGAGTTGTTATGACAGGTGTTAAGCTGTTTTTTTTTTTATGTACGGTTTTAAATTTCAAGTCAGCTATTATCATAGTGGAGCAACATTTTGTAGAAATTATTGGAGAGCAGGTTTACGTAAAGCTAGTTCAACTTTTACAGCTACTGTACCTGCATAACAACACATCAGGTGGCGCAAACTATTGAAGGTAACTCTGCCTTATTGAAGGTAACACTGAGATTTGTTACAGCCACAGTACCACAGTAAAGGCATGTTAAGTATGTATAATGGGACCTACTGCATTTGTGACTAGTATGTTTCTGGCATTAGGATTGCAATCTGTTTCGCAGACGACACGGATGACACATGACGAGAGTTTCTAACCAGATGTTTCCTTACCAAAACTAAAGTTTGTTTCATCTTCAGCACATGTGGCAAACACAAAAAAAAAGAACCAAAAAGATGAAAGGAAGCAGTTTTATAAACAGATTCAGCAAGCTCATCATTTTTCGGACCAGTGAGGCTCCCAGCAGCAGACATCAGTTAATCTACTCAGTGCAAACCACAGCTTGACACATTCTTGCATTCTGCAGGAAGCCCTTAGAGTATGGCAACAACGCAACTAATGTAGTATTCTTTCCTGTGAACTGTGTTAAGTTTTGACCTTTCATCCCTGTTGGTGACATGTCATTAACTAGAACACATGCCTAGTCCTCCCCCACACTCCCTAGTCAGCATGGGCAATACATTCTCTTTGTCTTTTCCCGAGTGGAGTCTCCTACTCCCACCGCTACAGTCACGGCTGCATCAGTCGCCTTGAAGAAGCTAACAAACCCTACACAGCCTTCGGCCGAATGGTAGCAGATCAAAGTTGTATTTCTCTTGTGAATTTCATGCAGGGGTTATTTATTGTACAACATGCAGGACATTGGGAGAGTTTTGATGGACATTCTTTGTGGAAGGTGCTTCTTGTCATGTATGATTGGGATAAATCAATCCTGGCATATAGTTACCTGGCATAGATCTTCTTAGCTGATGTGAAGGGTGGTAGAAATTGGGTTGCTTTAAAAAGAAGTGTATTGTTATATTTCTATGTATATATAATAGATTTTGTTGGATTTGTTTGCATGTGTCATATGAGCTTAGGCTCTGTGAAGTCAGAACTGTGAAGGACTTCAGCATATCGGGCGTTTCAAAAAATTGTGTGAAGGGAAAAATGTTTGCCAGTCAAAATTAACTCCCACATACGATGGTTTGATGATTAAAATCTCACGGTTTCAGGCTCCATACGCTAATCAGTATGAGCTGCTTTCAAAATTCTCACTTTCTCAATTCTATTGCTGGGCGTTCTACAGAATAAAAGACAAAAAAAAAAAAAAAAAATGCCAAAGTTATCTTTTAATTGTTTGTTTGTGTGTGTGTGTGTGTGTGTGTGTGTGTGTGTGTGTGTGTGTGTGTGTGTGTGTGTGTGTGTGTGTGTGTGTGTGTGTGTGTGTGTGTGTGTGTGTGTGTGGCATTCAGCTGCTGAATAAAGACTAAAGAAAGAGATGCCAAGGTTAGACCACAAATTAATTAAACTTGGCAATCAAAGGTTGAAAAATCTTTGAAAAAGTAAATAAATAAAGTTTAAAATTAAGTTTAAGGAAAACCTCAGAGAAGGATTTAAAAATAATCATAATAATAACAATAATTATTAACAGATAACAGATACATGTTATTAAACTTTTTTTTTATTTTTTTATTTTTTTTATTTAGGATTCACAAAATTAATTGTGAATAATTTACTATTACAGCAATAAGGCATGAGAAGATAGTGTGTCAATGATTTCACCACGGGTATATTACAATGCAAAGCAGTAATATGATAAAAAGATACATAAATATATAAGAATAGTTCAATTCGGTAATAACCATCATTGTCATCATCATAATCAAAATAAATAATAATGCAATAATTCATAAGCTTAACTGTAGGCTGGTTATGGTTGCCAAACAACAACACACACATTACAGTGTTGGCAAAGCAACACATTATTGATATTCCTTTTGTGGAATTAATTCAGCTCAAGCTACTTAACATACTGTAGTCTCCATTCAAACCTTTGTAGATAATTCCAGCCTTAGGTGTGCTTATCTATCTACAGTATCTAGTTAGTTAACCTTATATATTACAATTGTGCTGATAAAAAGCGAATAATGTTGAGAAGGTCGTTGCTGCTGAATAGAACATGATGACACATTGAATTATACACATTAAATGGGTTTTTGTGTTATTGGATTTTTTTTTTTTTTTTTTTACCTGTATGTGCAAATCATTTTATTCACTATAGACTGTTTGTAGTATAGCGAACATAGAGAGTGTGAGTACAATGATGGCTATCCTTGTTAAGTTTCTTATATATGTATAATATTACAGCTTGTTTGCAACTTTATTTGACTAGCATGGATTTTGAAGGCTATGTTGGGGCACTTTTGGATTATGAAGGATTTTGGTATGAAAGATGACTATTTTATATATTTATTGTTTTTAATAATGCCTAATGCTGTAGGCTATTGTGTATTTTTTATGTATCCATTTGCTTTTATGAATATATGGACAAGTACTATTTGACAAGAATTTATGTACAATATGAACTAAATAATATTTATTTATTAGTTACAGTTTAATTAAACAAGAAATTTACTCAATTGACATGACATGTAAAAAGAGATTTTAAATACGACACATGTAATGTGAGTAGGATATTTATATTTGTACTTAAAATACTGTAAGCAACCTAAAGCAAGTTTTGAAAACTTTAGTTATTTTAATGAATTTAAACACTAAAACTGAGTTACACTGTTATATAAGCTATACTCTTTGTTACAATACATAGCCAGTACTACAGCCTGTGAAAAAAAGTTGTGAATAAGTGAATGAACTGTATATTCTATAATAATTACACAGTACAATTTGTGTAAAGAAATACAAACATTATTGTACTTTCACAATCTTTTTGTACACATAATACTACACAGCCCTATTTTGATTCTATAGATATTCAGAATATCTACTCAGGTCATAATAAGGTGCTTGGACAGTCTCACAAATGCAGGTAAACATTCCTTTTCACAGGAATCAGGCACAAGGGAGATGAAGGAAATTGGAACAATGATGGAGAATCACAGGAGATCAATGTTGAAGAGACCTATGAGTTAAACCACCAAGGTATGTAGAGCAGGTAAGGAGTCTGTATCCCCATTCAAGGCCAGATGAAGCATGACAGAGAGATGTGTGCTTATATGCGGGTGCTGCTGAATACGGTGATGATGAGGGATAGGTGCCAGTGATCTATAATCAGGAGAGAGGGAGCACTAAGTGTCCGTGTCACTGATGGAGATTTTGTTCCTTACCAATGTTGCTTTTAAATTGCTCATTTTGGGGCATAAAGAGAAATAGTAGTTGGTATAACTTATCAGTGAAGCTGTAATTGAAACTATTGTAGCACTTAATTGACACTGTAGTGTCCTCTGTAGAGATGCTTTGTTGTATATAAAGTTGCACATTAAAATTGAAATTGGAAACTGAAACATTTATTATTTTTTTAGTACAAAAAGTGCTATATAACTATGTTTTTCCTTGGCATGCAGTTTACACATATGCATTAAACAACCAGTACATCATGAAAATCCACTACATCGAAGCCAGATATTTTCACTAAAATCTGCAACAAGAAGTAGGGGAGAGTGGGGTAAGTTTTTTTTTTTTTTTTTTTTTACTTATGTGGTCCTTATGGGGAAATGAGGCAAAGGTACAATGAAAGTATCTAACCTAACTTCATGATGTTTCCTATCAATTTAAATGATCAGAATGCATCTATGACAAAATGTGGCAACATGTGAAAAAATGTGTATTCTTTTAAAAAAGAGTCCTTTGGCTCAATTTGCCCAATATTAGGGGTAAGTTGATCCGAGTCAGTAGGTAAGTTGCACCATATGAGGGTAAACTGACTATCTAACTGAATCTGAGTCAAACCCATGTGAAATTTTAAAGATGTAATATACTTAACCCCACATCATTTGGTTCACTTTGCCTCATAGCTGCTATTTTGAAAGAAAAAAAAAGAAAAAGAAAAAACTTACCAATTCAATGTATGGTCACATTGCGATAAAAATGTGTATGGTTGCCGAAATACGGGGGGTGGGTTAACTTACCCACTTACAGACTCATCTTACCCCACTCTCCCCTACTGCAGTAATGTTTACAATCTAAGCAAAAGCAATGATGCTATCATGATATTCCCATGCTTCAATTTAACCATATACAACAACCTTTGTTTTATTCCTTGGAACATGTATTTCCTTCGGGAATGTGTGCTCACATTTTTACATATTTTGACATTTCAACATTCAAACAGAATTTTAAGCTATTCATTGAGTAAAACACTTTGAACAATTGCAGTAAAACGTTAAAAAGGAGCTAATTAAGCCATATTAATAATAATAATAATAATGTATTGTATATTTAAAACATACCTGCATAGCTTAAGATGTAGTACTTTATATATAGTACATGTAAACTACATGCATTTTCAATACAGTGCATTACAAGGTACTGCAATGACACATTTTATGTGCATTAATGACTTGGACTAAACTTTATTGATGTTGATCAGGGATCGGGCTTAAAAGTGTTTACATCGCCTGTTTGTTCAAACTTCACCCTGCCAGACACAGTAATGAGAGGCGTCACAGATCATAAGTGATGCCCTAGTTATTATTATGACTGCCAGTCATGGTTATGATCATTAAACTTACAGTAAACAGTTGCACGAGTCTGTGTTTGTCATGCTGGCCTCCGTCTCTCTCTCTCTCTTGGAGCAGATGCCTGCGGTGTTCTTTAATGACATGGTGTCACTGCTGCTACATGCGCTGGGAGAGAGGTGTGCAGCAGCTTTCTGTCTTTCTCGTTTTCTGTCTTTCTGTCCCATCTCACTTTTGCTGGGTCTCAAGCCCTCTCCCATTTCTCTGTCCTCCTGTATTTCGCTGTTTCTGCCTCCCTTTCTCTCTCTCAGCCATGTGTCAATTGGGGTCTTTACCTGACAGGCTGCTCTTTCTGTTCAAAGAAGAACATTTTTAAAAAGTAATAATAATAATAACAATAATAATAAAAATAAATAAATAAATAATACTACATATGTAATACATTAAATGTCCATTTTGTTGCAGCAAAGGAAATATGAATAAAGAGTAGAGTAGAATCTGGATTTGAACTCAGTTTCACACATGCACAGATATTGCAGCTTTTTTCAGTTGCTAACATACGTTTGTCCAATCTTTAGTCACATTTTTAAAACTCTAAATACATTTAGCAGAACATCCGTCTGTTTTGACCATACCATTAACACAATTCATGTTGTTTTCACACAAATTAATATGCAGTCAATTAATATGTTTCTAAAATGCTTACATTTTCTTTTCATATAAGCTTACCCCATACCAAAATCATGGATCTTTCTCATCTTATTTGCAAATGCTTAAACACAGTCAGAAATGAAGACGTAATGTTACAATCTTTAAATATAGGATAAAACCTATACTTTTGCAACAACAGCAGTACTGGAAAAGTACTGGAAAAAATTTCAAACAAATACTGAAACAATTGATAAGCATTTTTAATTAGCAGATCACTTAAATAGTGAGAAATAGCAGATTCCAATCTCAGTCGGAGGAATAGTCAGGTGTTGAATTTATTTTCATTATATGGACATACAGTGAAATAGGACTCTTTGAATCGGATTTGTTCAGTGTGTATGAAGAACAACACAGAGGAGCAGAGAGAAAATAATATCTGGGTAAGGGAGAGGAATAGATGAAGGAGGAAAAGAGAAGTTGAATCAGGACGGGAGAAGAAGAGGTATAGGAGAGGAGGAAGAATGTGTGCTGGATTGTGCATCTCTATGGTTTTCCCCCTTACACATGTGGAACCTATGAAAGCTTTTTTTTTTTTTTTTTGCCACGAATAGAAAATAAAAAAAAAGGTAATTGTGACTTTTTGTCTTACAATTCTTTTTTCTCTCAATTCCTAGTTTATATCACACAATTCTGAAGTCAGTATTTAAAAAAAAATATATATATTTTTTTTTTTTTTGATAAAAAGTCAAAAAATTACCTTTTATGCTTTTTTATTCTGTGGTGGAAAAAAGCTTCCATAATAACCAAAGACCATGTATGTTGGATTTGTTGTTGATCAATGGCAGCACTCTCAGGTTTTCATTTCAGTAAAAGGTTTATACTACAACAATTCCACTACCACTGTTCCATATTTACAAAATATGTGATCTGCATAGGGCACTAGCTACCAAGGGGACACCATCAACACCCTCTATGGGGGTAACATCAACACCACACACCCAACCCCAGAAAGAGATTTCAACCAAGCGGGCAACTGAAGTTTTCACTTAACCAACACAGTCCTCAATGATCAGACACTATTGCAGCCAGTTTCACACTGCTGTGATAAATAAACACATTTGAAAAAAAAAAAAAAATTAGGAAATGGCATTTGCTAGATTTTTGACCAGACATTATGTAAGGGATAATTTTGATGAAAAAAAAAAAATAATAAAATAATAATAATAATAATAATAATAATAATGACAAACCCACAACATTCTTCATGATTAGTTTGAGATATAGGGAGAGTACACAAATAGGCCTACTATAAACTTACCAAGCACTGCACAACACTGATTCTGCAAACTAAATATTTCAAGTATTTATTTCAATACTTACAGTATTTTTTACCATAATCAGTTACAGTAATCAACCAACAATGAAATCAATGAAACAAATAAAATGTGTAGACAAATAAAAATGACTGCATGAAGTACATACACTTTGACTCTGAGGAAAAACTACTGTAAAAGCAACAAGAATACTGTAACTATTCATCATCTCTCTGTCTGGCTGGATCAGGCCATAAGATTTCATCTACATCACAGGCTATCTCTTCCTCTACCTAGGCCTCTTCCTCTATCTCCTTCTCCTCTTTCTCTACCTGGGCCTCCTCCTCTACCTCCTTCATCTCCTCTTTGAGCTCTCCCTCTCATTCTCACTCTTCTTCTAGCTCCTTCCATTTTTGTTGAAGACAGGTGAACTCACCTGCTGCCTTTTATAGCACACCTGAGTACTGCGTTTTCAATTTAGCACATGTGTGCTTCCACATCTGGTGGATGTGATTATCCAATATGTTCATTAGTGTGGTCATTGGCAATCCGGGGCTTTGTTATGACAAGGAAGTAACCTCACAATCCTTATCTGTGTCTAAGGTGTGAAAATGTGTGTAGAGTTTTACAAATCACTGTGTGTAATGTTTGGCAAAAAGGGTGAAGCAGACATTGTGTGTAATGTGCAAATCTGTGGAGGTGTTTTGCTCATTGGAGTAGAATTTTGCAAACTGTGTGGAAATTTTGATTTTAGTGTGTAAACAATTGAAAAAAAAAAACTGTAAAAACTATGAATTTCATATTTTCTGTTGGGTGAACTGAAACATGACAAGTAAATGCAGTTTTTGTAATGCCATCAACTGTTAGTATTTTGACAGTCATTGCGCTTTGATTGACTCTATGTTTATGTTGGATAGAAAACTAGTGCTATGTTTTGACAGAACGACTCAATTTTGAATCAGGTTTGCTGTATTTTGATAGAGTTAGTTTGTGTTGAAAAAGGTTTTTAGCATTTTGAAATGTAGAGATTGTGTTTATATAACAAAATATGGTTTTGGGCAGAAAATTTACTATTTGGCCACATGTGTGATGTATGTGTGTTGCTGTGTTAAGAGCTTAGAAAAAGTACTTTAAGTATTGGTAAACGTTTGTTAGCAATTGAAAAAAAACTGTAAATATACTTACGTAAAATAATAAAACTATATAATAATAATAATAATAATAATTAATAATTGTTTTGTACTTTTTATTTTGCAAAATACTTTTGCTGCTATTGAGGTGGAATTCGGGTAAGGTTGGGAGCAGGTTTCATGCATAGTTAAGTTTTAAAGGTGGGTTAAGGAGTAGGGATAGGGTCAACATTGTAACTACAGATGTAATTACATGCAGATAGTTCAACGTAAATACATACTGTATATGAACATACTAAGTCCAATGTACACTGTATTGTTTAAAGTTTTGGGATGCCTGCCTTTACATGCACATGAAATTTAATGACATCTCATTCTTAATTCGTAGGGTTTAATATGGAGTTGGCCCACCCTTTGCAGCTATAACAGCCTCAATTCTTCTGGGAAGGCTTTACACAAGGTTTAGGAGTGTGTTTATGGGATTTTTGACCATTCTTCTAGAAGTAAATTTGTGAGGTTAGGCAGTGATGTTAGCGAGAAGGCCTGCCTCGCAGTCTCCACTCTAATTCATCCTACAGGTGTTCTATCGGGTTGAGGTCAGGACTCTGCACAGGCCAGTCAAGTTATTCCACACCAAACTTTATGGACCTTGCTTTGTGCACTGGTGCGCAGTCATGTTGGAACAGGAAGGGGCCATCCCCAAACTGTTCCCTCAAAGTTGAGAGCATGAAATTGTCCAAAATGTCTTGGTATGCTAAAACATTAAGAGTTCATTTCACTGGGCCAAGCCCAACCCCTGAAAAGCAACCCCACACCATAATCCCCCACCACCAAACTTTACACTTGGCACAATGCAGTCAGGCAAGTACCGTTCTCCTGGTAACCGCCAAACCCAGACTCGTCCATCAGATTGCCAGACAGAGAAGCGTGATTCGTCACTCCAGAGAACACGTCTCCATTGCTCTAGAGTCCAGTGGCAGTGTGCTTTATTGCACAGGTGGCAACCTATCACTGTACGACGCTTGAATTCACTGAGCTCCTGAGAGCGACCCATTCTTTCACAAATGTTTGTAGAAGCAGTCTGCATGCCTAGGTGCTTGATTTTATACACCTCTGGCCATGGAAGTGATTGGAACACCTGAATTCAATGATTTGGAGGGATGTCCCAGTATTTTGGTAATATAGTGTATAGGTACAAAATTTCTACTGTCATTGCTCAGAAACAAAAACAAAAATAAATAAATAAATAAATAAAAATACAGGCTACTAAATGTGTATTAGTAGACTCTTGCCTGAATGTTTTTTAGTTTGTTGTTGTTTTATTATGTTGTAGTCATCCAGCTATTACAAAAAACATGCAGATACTGGAATGTTAGTTTAGAGGACAGAACTGATCTTAATTCAAGAGGTCTTAAACCAAATGATCTTTGCCTTATAGTAAGTATAGTAAACCTTATAGGTTTATATCTTATATACTAAGATATAGACATTCACAAAACAACATGTTCTCGCTCAGGACCTTGGTCAGGACCCCTTGGTGTCACTTTCAGGGTACTCCATTGCTTTCAGTTGTTTGTTAACAGGCAAATAAAAGTACAGGTACAAGTAGGGATGCATTTTTTTGGGGCAGATACCAATACCAATACCAATTTTAACAAACAATTATTGGCCGATTCAAATACCGATATTTGTCACTTGCTCTTATTTGAAAACTTCATTAAAATAGATAGTATTTAGATCATGTTTTAAATCAGCAAAGTTCAAAAACACATGCCTTAAGTTATACTATCTAGTTTATTGCTGGATCATCAAATAAATACTAATGAATATGGATTGGATCCATGTAACATTTAGCAGGCCTACATAAGTACAACAGAACAAAGATACATATGAAATAAACAGTGCTGTTTAGGTAGGTTTAACAGTTCCCTTTCGAAACAGAACTCAACTCTGCGTTTGACACGCTTTGGGGAACGCCTCCACATGAACCGGTGTCTGAAAACAATATCAACTCACGACAACCCTATTGGCCAGCGACAGCCTATGATGTCATCATAGCATGACCCGGAGCGCCTAGAAAACCTGTCAGTATCTTTTTCGTCTTCAGGGACTGTTTTGTTTGAAACAATATCAAACCAATATTAAGGTAAGACAATTTATATCTAACAAACATTTCAGGAAGTGTGTGCATCCATGTCTCATAGTGTTGACATCTGATCACATACGTAACTTATAATGTTGTCTTTTATGAGAACAAAAGAGCTTGTACAGGCAGTTCTTGTGGGATCTGTCTTTTTTTGTTTTTTTGTTTTTGCGAGTGTGTTTTACTTGTAAAATGCTCCACTCTCCTGCCCTACACTTTGTGAGCTCAATGACTCTAATACTGCCACAGGCTAGCACCCTTGTGTTCTGGAGTATTAGGCCTGACTTTGGCCTCCTTTAGAGTATTGCTTAAAGAGTAAAAAGTGTTGTTGCTGAGTACATTGCCTGTTGGAATGTGTGGATAAAATTAAGTTCAGGTTGAGCTAAACTAGTTAACCTCACTGGGTTTGGTTTAAAGATTTGGCTCCCTTAGAGCTTAGACACTGCCGCTAGCTGATGTCTTTCTGGAGTCGCAGGCCATTAGCTGATGTCTTTCTGGAGTCGCAGGCCCTGTTTGGGCCTCCTTCAGAGCATGGTGGTGTAGGTTTGTACTCCTCTTGCTTAAAAAGTAAAAAGCATTTTTACTGAGTACAGTTTACCCTCGTTTGAGGGTTGTCCTACATAGTACATAGCTCCCTAAGCTGGTCAGTGGTCGAAGGCCCCTCCGAGGCCTCCCTATTGAGGATCAGCCCCCAGGCTGCTATGTACTCCACTTGTTGGTTTCCTTTAGAGTGCACAGCCTCATGCACTGAGTAGATCCTAGGATTGAGCAGAATGTTACTCCCCTCATTGGTTAGGGTAAAAAGCGCTTAGCTGAGTCCTTCTCTCCAGGATGCCCGTCTATATGCACTGGTCTGAGTTGGTTACTGCCTCTTTGCAGTCACTCTTACTGGATATTTTCTCTGAAGAAATGTGATTGGAGACTCTGTGATCAGACAGAGTGTTGTTGGCCAAGACTAAGTTTCTGTAAAGTAGACCAGGTCAGGCCTCCCTGGTGGCAATCGGGGTCGAGCACATTCCCCTGACTAGTTCCCCTGACTCAGCCCTCTCCTTCGGCCCCCCTGGCCACATTCTCTTAAAGGTACCCTCTTATCTTTGTAGAGAAGTTTGGTTCCAGAAGCCCTTGAGCAGCCTTGGCCTCAACGCAGAGTTGAGTTCCTTTTCGAAAGGGAACATCTCAGGTTACATATGTAACCATATGTAGTTGTACAACTGTAGTTGTATCTGACTGTTAAAGCATCGTTATATTGTTATATATACCCATTTGTGTGAAATATATATATATATATATATATATATATATATATATATATATATATATATATATATATATGGTTGATTCTAGTCTATGTATCCCTGCCTCTGCTGAATTATTTGAATTACCAAAATTACCAAACATGTGATTAAAGCTGCATCAAAACTGTGCATGCATGTATGTATTTGTTGACATGGTTTTAAAGCTATTGTTATCCAATTTGTTGGCCTTAAAGTGTCTTAAAAATGAACATATGTACACCAGGGAAATCAAAATATTTTCATACATTTTGTGACCACGGTAATTATGAAACCCTGCGTATGGCCCTGGTTCTATTCTTTCTTCATGTACTTCTTCTCCAATTGTGCACACTTTTGGACTAAAACTTTGCATGTGTATCCACTGTGATCAAAAATAAATGGGAGCAAACGCAATTGAATGTAGAGGTTTGTGTCTCATTATTCTATTAATAACTACTGACTGATTTTGCATGATTTTGCATCCCTATCAGAAATTAAAAATTATTAGTGTCATTGTAAATAGTGGTGCAAATAATTGTAAATAGTGGTGCAAATATCAAAGCAATCTAATACTTCAAATTTCATGGTTAAATCAGAAGATGTTTTGTAAAAATGTTTTTGTAACAGCTGCCAAAAAAACAAAACAAATAGTATATAGCTCCACTGTGGTTTTTAATTTATTTTCAAGGGGAAAAAAAAAAAAAAACCTTTTCAAAACATTGTTTTTTTGTATATATATATATATGTATATATATATATATATATATATATATATATATATATATATATACACACACACACACACACAAATGGGTAGGTTTAGGGATTGGCTTGGGTTACGTGCTTAAATAAGTCATACCTCAACATATATGTCATAATGGCAAAATTACACCCTAATATATGATTTCATAATGACAATAAAATTCCAATGCTCATCGCACCTGTGTAATGACAGCAAAAGTCTCTCATTGAAAGCAATAGTGTACTCTGCACGTAAAAAAAAGAAAAGAAAAAAAAAAGTGTGTTAAAAAGAGATGCCAAGGGATCCTGACCAAGTATCCATGACAAGTTGGAAGTGAAAACGTTTTCCCCACAGCTTCCATGTGTGACAACTAATGGCATTCTGTAGTCGAATATCTCCAAATTATATTAATGACTGTTGTGCCCAGCCTTTATTCTCATTTGCTTTTCTCTGGTTCTCTTTCTAGTTTCACTCTTCTTCTTTTTTCTCTCTCTCTCATCTACATGGTTCACTCAGGGTCTTTCTCTGGCAGGATACTCTTTCTGTTATGGGAACATGATGTTGCTCCAGAAAAGAATTGATCTGCGGCAACTATTAAAGAAATAAATAAATGTGGAGAGAGTTTAAGGGGAATTCTGCCCAGGGAAGGGTTGGGGGTAGGTAGGGGTTCTGCATTGTTGATCCAGAATGACACTGATTGACAGTAGCGGTAGAAAAGCTGATAGCAACGTTTGGAGTGCTGCTGGTTTAAAGGACGGACATAGCCGCTGATTTCAGGTTTGTGGAGCATGACTGTGCGCTGGGGTGAGCTTCTCTCTTAACATCCTCTCTGTGTCTGTTCTTTACCCTTCCTTTCTGATTGTTTTTCAGAGTCCTTTTATGTATTGTTTAAACCTTTTTCTCACTAATAGTCTGCTTTATTCACCAGGGCCACACTAAGCCACAGCAATAGCACCCCGTCAATACAGATAGCAGGTTTAGAGTGCAGGTGTGTGCTGGATATGGACCGGAGTGACACGCTGTCAGCTATCAGCTGAAATTAGCAGCCCAGGTAGGATAAGCGGGGCCTCTGCCCGTCCTCTGAGTTTACAACACAACAGCTGATGGACAGAACCTGCAATTTAAGATTCCTCCCCTTTCGCTGCTCTCTCTGCTGGTGGTTGTCGCTGGATTTTTCTTAAAAATGACTTTATATGCCACTGTATGTCTGCTTTCATTGATTTAGTTGCTTAAAGGTGAAGTGTGTCATTTCTGTGTCACTAGCGGCACCAAACAGAGTGGCAAAAATAACTTGATTTTTACATTTTTGGAGGAAAATGTGAGTGGTTCATGCCCATGTAAAACTTGCTGCTATGCAGTTGCTGAAGTGTTCTGAATGGTTTTCAGTGCATGACATGATTTACTAGGGTTTTTTGGGTTGTTGCTAGGTGGGTGCATACTGGCAAACCTTCAAACTCTTTATGATATTCTGGTCTCTATATGGCTTAAGTCTAGGGTTGGAATTGACAGGGGTGTGGGGGGAGAAAAATGTCACCAAAATGAACAAAAAATACCCCCCAAATTCAATATACAGGGGCAAAAAAAAAAAAAAAAAAAAATGCTCCTGCACAATTAAACTTAATTGATTCTGACTTTCGTGGTTAAAGTGAAATGTGGGGAAAAAAAGAAGGAAAAAATGTATTAGAAAAAAAATTATTGATTGTGGCATTACTGTACATTCTACTCACGTTGTACCAAAGATTTCTCTGCTTTTTGCAGGGTTGAGCATTGTAACCAATCACAGATGTGTCTGTTGAGCACATGAATAGCCAGGCAAAAGTGTTTAGATTAGTCACTGGTGAATAATAAATCTACAAAGCTTTTATTTCCCTGTCTTGTGTTTAAGGACTTTTAAATTTAAGTGTTTTGTGTTCCTATGTATGTGTTCGGTTCCTGTTTGCATTGTCCATTGTTAGTTTCTATAGTTATCCTTGTTTGTCTCCATAGTTACCTTGATTAGTTCTCACCCCCTGTTTCTTAGCCCTCATTTCCCTGTGTATTAATACCCCTGTGTTTCAGCTGTCTTTTGTCGGTCGTGGTTTTCACATGGGTTTCACACCCCATGTAAGATGATGCATTTTGTAGTTTGGATTATGTTCTGCTCTCCCTTTTTGGATTATGTTCTTGTTACCCTGTCTGTATTACCTGTGTTTGTGTTATTTTGAATAAATGTGTGTTTGTGATTGGATTTTGAGTTCTGCACTGTGTTCTGTAGTTTTTTTTAATTTGCTCATAATAAATACCTATGGCTCTGTTTGGCTCCACTTTCCCTCAAGCTCCGCCTCAGCCCTCAGTCGTTCAGCTCCACCTCAGCCCTCTGGTACCTTGTTACCATCTCTGGGGGGTTGTTGTTGCGACTCCATCGCGGACTCAGGGACCTTCAGGGATCTTCAGAGTCATTCCACTCCTTCTGCTCTAGAGCGCCATCAGGCCATTCCTGCTCAAGGCTCCTCCCTGGCTCTAACCACCATCAGCACCACACTGGACCCTTCTGTTCCCCCTCCTCCCAATCAGCCGTCCACCTCCAGAACCTCCTCCTGTATCTTTTGCCAGTTTCGCTAACCCTTTGCCAACCCTTCGCCAGCCCTTCACCACCCCTTCGCCATCTCCTCATCCCGGGAGGGGGTGTTCTGTCACATCATATGGACTCTGTTTATGTTTGCACCGTTTCCTTTAGTTGAGCTTGTTGTCATAGTTACTGATTTAATTTGTCATCACTGTCAGCTGTGTATCTTTATTCACCTTGTTTGTCTGTGTTTTTAATGTTGGGTCACCACAAGATAACTGGGTTGATTTTGGGGGCGATTTTTCCCCTTCTTACAATTCTAGGTAATGTCCCAATTATCTTGATGGTTCTACAGATTGTCTTATCAGATTTTCCTGTGGTGTGAGGTGTGTTAAGTGTGACTGAATCTGCTCAGAAGAGTGTCGGAGCCGCAAATCGTAAAAATTCTTACATGTTGAATATTTACAATCAGGAATCCTGATGTTTGGGGGGAACCCAAAGCACAAATGCGCACACACTCTGGAGATTATCACGTGAAATGAAACAATATCCAATCAGAAAGTGAGCTGACAGAAGATTCACCACTCCACCATCTCCACGACTTCATTTAAACATTTTTCCTTTTTCCCCATCAAATTTTCTGTAAAAAGCAGTCCATACACTATAAGCGTCATTTCCCATGTTCACAGGTGGGACTCTGGTTGTTTGTGAATGGAATCTGTACTAAGGTTTTTTCCACATCACCAAGGTACAAAGACATTTGCACGTAACCTTGATTATGCGAATTGGGTTGCCCCTTGGGAAAAACCCCTTGGTCTTGAGCCAACACTGCAAAGGTCTCATGTACAGAAGGCCAAAAGGTATCATGTTAGACACAGCTGCCATGAGTCCCAACAGTCTATGAAACTGTTTCACAGTGAAGGCCTGGCCTAACTTGATCCTGCCTATGCCTGAAACACTATACGAGCAGGAGATAGATGTGCCTACATCGTAGTTGAGTCCAACACCACACCTAGAAAAGTGTTTCTCTGTAGTGGAGAAAGCACACTCTTCTTGATATTCAGTTTTAACCTCAGGCACCTCATATGAGCATGAATGACATCTCGGTGTCAAACCGCCATTTACTTGGACTGCTCTAGAATTAGCCAATTGTTGATGTACTTGAGTACACAAATGCCCTGGAGTCACAGTGGAGCCAGAGCTGCATCCACACACTTAGTGAAGGTTTGGGGTGACAATGCTTGGCCGAAAGGAATAACCCAATACTGGTAAGCTTTATCCCTGAAAGCAAACCTGAGAATGTTTGATGTTGTTGAGGAAGGATGGATATATAAAAGTATGCATCGTTTAGATAAATCATGACAAACTAGTCCTCGGACCTGATTTGATTCACAGTTAACTACAACATTAACATTCTGAACCTCTACATCCTCAGAGTACGGTTCAGTACCCGTATATATAAGACCGGATTTAACCCATCATACTTCTTCTGAACAATGAAATACAGACTGTAAAAGTCTGAGTCTCTCTTAGGAAGAGGAACATGTTCTATCTCTTGCTCCAGCACCTGAGCTTGCTCTGCGATCACCACTGTATGCATCTTTTAGATAAATCATGACAAACCATTCCTCGGACTTGATTTGATTCACAGCTAACTACAACATTAACATTCTGAACCTGGACAATCTTTAGAGTATGGTTCAGATCGGACATAACCCATCATACTTCTTATGAACAATGAAATACAGATTGTAAAAGCCTCTCTCTCGGGAAAGAGAGTCTCTCTCGGGAAGAGGAACATGTTCTATCTCTTACTCCAGCACCTGAGCTTGCTCTGGGATCACCATTGGGGATAGAACCCCATTGAAGCAAGGTGGACAAGAACCAAATTAAATTCTGTACCCTCTCTCTATAGTCTGCAGGACCCTTTGAAACACTTTTAGGAGAATTTGCCACTCTGCCAAGTAGCCTGCTAAGGGAACCAGTTTCTCGAGACAGGCCTCTGGTGCATTTCAGGTAGAAGCAGTTGACCAGTGGGGATCAACCACACATACCCAACTATTTTCCTCGGAGAAAGCAAGTCTTTTAATGCTACAATGTCCACTGGTGGACACTGAGCAAACTTTTTGGAAATCGCTGTGCCCCGAAACACCAGGGGGGCAAGGTTGGCAGAATAGCTTTCTGAGAGCACAGGACTGAAGCGGGCACTTTTGAGTCATATGTCTGGTGCCCTGAGGTGGATACCCAGCAGGAAATGACCAAACACACTTCTCTAAAACCCTCATCAGAGGGGGCAAGTATCTCAGTGGCACAACGTCTCCAGGTGGACACTGAGAAAAATGCTGGAAACCGCTGCTCCGAAACACCAAAGGTGGAGGGGTTGGCGGATCGATTTCCTGAGAGCACTGAGAAGAATCGGGCACATTTACACCTGGTGTGGGCCATTTCTCCTCAGAGGGTCCCACCCTCAAAGTTCTGAGTCCTGATGCATCAGGACTTTTGCCTAAAAGACATATCAGTCTTTCAAGACTTACCTCTGGTGTAGGCTCAGTGTAGTGTAGTGTTCTTATGTGAAAAAGACCTCAGTTTCTGACCATGTAGCCCATTCTTGGGGCGTGCTGCCATTGCAAATCACTCACAACAGTTGTCTCTCTCAGTGGCTGGGGTGTGGTTCTCGATGGCTGTCTGGCCATTGACCCTCATCTTTCATGGCACTAAACTATCTGAAAAATGAGGGCAGCCTTTCTAGCTTTGAAACACTTACTACTTACCACTACGGTGCTCTCATACATCAATCTCCAAGGCAGGCTACGTTCACATTATATTTTTAGGCAGGTGCAGCAGTTCCTGCTCTGGGCAGAAACCAAAATGTTCTCCCTGAGGTCAGTTTACATTCCAGGGCATGCAAATGTGGGGACAGATATCCTGTTGAGGCAGGGCCTAAGGCCCGAGGAAATGGCGATTCCACCCACAGAAGTAGACTTGTTAACCTCTGAGGAATCGACCCATTGTCCCCTCTGGTTCGCGTACACACTCCTCCAGCTCCATAGGGGGCACGCCATGTTACAGACATGATGGAGACTTCATCTGTATGCCTTTCCTCCAATAGCTCTGCTCTTGGGAGTCCTAGTGAGGGTTCACCAAGACCGAGTTTATCTATTATTAGTGGTTACATTCTAGCCAGTCTGAGTGTGGTTCTCAGATCTGGTATGTCTCCAGGATGGCGCTCCTTTGGAACTTCCCATTTAGAGAGACATTCTGTATCAAGTAGTGTTGTAATCAAGACCACCTAAATGGAGAACAAGTAAAGAGCTCAGTGTGTTGAAACCAACACAAGACCAAGACTTTGTGGGGTTGAGACCAAGACGAAACCAATACCAAGGCAGGGCAAGACAGAGTCAAGACCAAGACCAGACCAGCAGTCCTCAAATTCATTTAAAAGATCCATATCTACTGTCTGAGAAATGTCTTATATTTAAGCAAAAAAAAAATAAAAATAAATAATAATAATAATACAATTAGGATGATAAAACACTATATAGAACATATGAACACTCTATGAACCCAGTCCACTGCCCGGTTGGTACAGTGCTGGAGTTCCTCCACTAGCGCCTCTCAGCAGGGTTAGGCCCTTCTATCCTTATGGCCGTTTCACACCGCAAGCATGATCGGCATGTGAGCAGTGCATATTTTTTTCAACATGCAAATGTGTGCATTCACACCAGGAGCAGGAGCAACATGTGAGTGTCAAGCAAGAGTGTCATTAAAGTGAAAGCACACATTTGATGGACAAAATAAATATGAGGCATGCCTTGGTGTCTTGGTGGTCAGATGAAACTACAAAATTTGCTTTTTAGCAGCAAACACTCAATACTGGTTTGGTGCACACAGGGGTAAAAGTACATCATGTGTACAATGAAATATACTGCTGTATCCTTAATGTTGTGGGCCTCTTTTTCTGCCGGAGATCCTGGACATCTTGTTCAGATACATGGCATCATGGATTATATCAAATACCAACAGATAGAAAATCAAAACCTGACTGGAAAGGTTGGATTTTTGTAGATTTTTTAAATAAAAGATCAAAAGGATTAACGATGCAGATTTATTTCCACAGCCTTCTTTGGTCATATTTACCAAGGGTATGCATAATTTTTAGCACAACTTTTCATATATATATATATATATATATATATATATATATATATATATATATATATATATATATATATATATATATATATATATATATATATGTGTGTGTGTGTGTGTGTGTATACAGTACTGTGCAAAGGTCTTAGGCCACCATTAGATGTTGTTTTAGCAATGGTATGACCAATGGTATGGTATGGTATAAAATTATGTATACCATATACCAATGCTATGGTATAAAATTATTTCTCAGTCTCTTTATTAGAATATAACAAGCATTTTCACTTGAGCAATAGCAGGCTGGAACCTAAATGGAACCTAAAAGGACTGGAAGGTCAAGCAAACTTTCAAGATCTGATGAAAAGTTTGTCAGATTTTCTTCTTTGAGAAAATGGAAGTCCAGGAGGTTACACTAAATAATGACTTTTGCTTAAAGGTACAATATGTAATAAATTTGTCCACTAGATAATAGCCGCTCCCCTTCGGCGCCCTCAGGGGATCGTTATGCCAACCCTGCCACCCAGTGGAGGAGGGCCGGTCACTTGATTTGATTGTTCTCTGCCGGTGCGCCGTTTCAGAGCGTCGAATCGGGTGCTCAACAAACACCAGAGGCCAGTCTCGAGAGACTGGTTCCCTTAGTAGATTTTCTGGTAGAGTGGAAACTCCTCCCGAATATATCAAAATGGGTGCTGCTCACTATAAAAGAGGGTTACAAGATTCAGTTCGGGTCTCGCCCGCCCAGATTCAATGGGGTTCTTTCCACAGTGGTAACCCCCGAGCAGTCTCTGGTTATGGAACAAGAAGTTGTGACACTTTTGCGAAAAGGAGCTATAGAAAGGGTCCCTCCTCCCAGCGATCAGTCAGGGTTTTATACCCGTTATTTCACTGTTCCAAAGAAGGATGGAGGTCTACGACCTATCATAGATTTACGTGTGTTAAATCGCTCAATACAAAAGCTCAAGTTCAAGATGGTGACACTCAAACAGATCATACCACAGATCAGGTCCGAGGACTGGTTTGTGGCAAAAGACCTGAAAGATGCATACTTTCATGTGTCTATCCATCCTTCTCACAGGAAGTTCCTCAGGTTTGCTTTCGGGGGCGAAGCTTACCAGTACAGGGTTCTGATCATTATCACCCCGCATATTCATGAAATGCGTGGACGCAGCTCTGGCTCCGTTGAGGATCCAGGGCATTCGCATACTAAATTATATCGACGATTGGTTGATTCTAGCTCAGTCAGAGCAATTAGCAGTTCAGCATCGAGATGCTGTTCTGTCCCATATGAAGAGGCTTGGGCTGAGGCTCAATGCCAAAAAGAGTGTGCTAGTTCCAGCTCAATCCACCAACTATCTGGGTGTAGTGTGGGACTCCACCACGATGCGGGCACATTTGTCACCCGCTCGGGTGAGTGCCATTCTTATGGCTATGAAAGGGGTGAAGTTAGGCCAGTCACTCACTGTAAAACAGTTCCAGAAACTGTTGGGTCTGATGGCAGCTGCATCCAACGTAATACCTTTTGGCCTTCTGCACATGAGACCCCTACAGTGTTGGCTCAGGACCAGGGGATTCTCCCCGAGGGGAAATCCCTTCCACATGATCAAAGTCTCAAAACTATGTCTTCGTTCTCTGACCATGTGGAAAGACCCCCGGTTCCTGTCCCAGGGACCCGTGTTGGGGGCCACTGTTCGTCGAGTAATACTTACGACAGACGCCTCCCTCACGGGCTGGGGAGCGATCATGAGTGGTCGCTCAGCTCAGGGTCTTTGGGAAGGCCATCAGCTCTCTTGGCACATAAATCGGCTAGAGATGATGGCAGTATTCCTAGCTCTAAAACACTTTCTCCCAAACCTGA